>NC_133660.1:180470814-180623251 GCF_037893015.1 Macrotis lagotis | reverse complement strand
ATAGGAGACTTAAACTTTCCTTATGAAAATACCAGAGTTGAACTGGAAAATTGACTGTTAAATAAAAGCCACAAGAGAAGCATAAAAAAGATAAACAACTGGAAAATCATAAATGATTTAATAAGTTTAAACTTTGTGTTTCTGTATGGGAATATGATATTTTTATGGTTTTTACAAGGCAATGGGGTTAAGTGATTTGCTCAGTCACACAACTAAATAATTATTAAGTGTCTGAGACCAGATTTGAACTCATGTCCTCCTGACTCCAGGGTTGGTGCTCTATCCACTGTACCACCTAGCTACCCCAAACATGGTAGTTAACTCATGAGGAATTGCTCTCTATTAGAGCAGTAAAAGGAGGTTATATATAGAGAAGGCATAGCAAGTAGTTGAATATGAAAGGACATCTAAAAAAATAATTAAGAGTTGAGAGAGGAATTTACTGGGGGGGAAAGGGAGAAGTAGAAATGAGTAAATTATCTCACTAATAGAGGAAAGATAAAGCCTTTACAAAGAAGTGGAAGTATGGGAGGTGAGAAGGAGTGAGTGAAATTAATTCCCATCAGAATTTTCTTAAAGAGGAAATAATTTACACACTCCATTGACTATAGAAATCTGTCTTATTTTATAGGAAAACAGGAGGAACAGAGATAAAACGGGTACTTACAGAAGGGAGAACAGATTCAGGGAAGAGTTAGTTAAAACTAAACATTTTTGAGGAAGGACAAGATGAAAGAAAAAGAGAGAGAATAAAATAATTGGAGAGAAATGAGATGGAGGGAAATACACATAGCAATACTAACTGGAAAATATTTGAAGCAAATTTCTCTTACAGAGGACTTAGTTCCCAGATATATAGGAAACTGAAATAAAATTTGCTAAAATAAGAACCATTCCCTAATTGATAAATGCTCAAAAATATCAATAGTTTTCAGATAAAGTAATAATCAAAGCTATCCATATTCATAAGAAATCTGTTCTAATCTAGAATTGATTATAAAATTCTAGTTAATACAACATTGAAGTACCACCTATACTATCAGATTTTTAAATAGAAAAGAAAAATGAAAAATGTTGGAGGGGATGTGAGAAAAATGAAACATCAGTGTCTTGTTAACGGAGCTGTGAATTGATTCCACGTTTCTAAGGAGCAATTTGGAACCACGCTCAAAATGCTATAAAACCATGCATATACTTTGACCTAATTGATACCATTATTAGAACTAAATCTCAAAAGATATAGAAAACCTAAAAATGAAATGGACCTTTATGTATAAATAATATTCATAGCAATTCTTTTGGTGGCAAAGACTTAGAGATTGAGAAGATGTTCATCAATTGGAGAATGGGTGAACAAACTGTGTTACATGATTTTGTTTTTCTTTTATTAAAAATTTATTTATTTATTTGTACATTACTACAACAGTCCTGCTGCAAAAGGAAACATAATTCCTCCTCCCTCCACAAAGACAGAAACTGCACAAAAATAAAGCAAGAGAAAAAGAAAAAAATTGTGCTTCAGTCTGTGTTCAGATCATATTCTTTATCATAAGTCCATCAGAGAAGTTGCTTCAATATTTTTTCCCACAGTTACTATTTCTAACTGGAATGCCCTCTATTTATTTCTCCCTACTCCCATTTATTCTATTCTTTCTCTCCTTTCACATTGTCCCTCCTCAAAAGTCTGTTGTGGGGCAGCAGGTGGCAAAGTGGACAGGTCCCCAGCCCTAGATCCAGGAAGATCTGAGCCCAAATCTGGCAATAGAGACCAAACAACCACCTAACCACGTGACCCTGGGCAATTCACCCAGTCCCTCTGCCTTACAAAAAAAAAATAGTGTGTTGTATGTGACTACCCTCTCCCATCATCTTCCCTCTCTTCCATCACCAATATGCCCTCTCACCCCCAACCCCTTTCTCCTGTCCTTTTCCACTCCTTTTTCCTCTAGGGTAGGATAGTTTTTTATCCCCTATTGAGAGTGAATGCTTCCTCTCTCACCCATTTCCAGTGAGAATGAAGACTCACTCATTTCCCCTCACCTTCACATCTATAGCCTATATCAAATTGTTTGCCTTCTGAATATTGGGGGGGGGCAGGGAGAAAAGAAAAGAATTTTGGAACACATTTTTAAAAATGAATAGCAAAATTGTTTTTACACATATCTGAGGGAAAATAAAATACTAAATAAGAAAAAAAGAAAAAAATGAAAGACAATAAACAATAAGCAGCTTGATTTTGCAAAACCTAGAAAGACTCACACAAACTGAAGCAAAGAGTTGTGAGCACAGTTAGAAGAATATTATATCCAGGGGTGGCTAGGTGGCGTAGTGGATAAAGCACCGGCCCTGGAGTACCTGGGTTCAAATCTGGTCTCAGACACTTAATAATTACCTAGCTATGTGGCCTTGGGCAAGCCACTTAACCCTGTTTAACTTGCAATAAAAAAGAAAAAAGAAAAATATTATATCCAGTAGTAACAGCATTGTATGATAATCAATCATAAATTACATATTTTCTCTCTGCAAAACAATGATCTAGGACATTTTTAAAAGGAGTTAGGATGAAAAACAATAACCACCTTCAGATAAAGAACTAATGGAATCTGATGCAGATCAAAGTAAAATATTTTCACTTTCTTTATTCTTTGCATGTTTTTCTTTTGGAGGCATAACTAGGGAATCTGTGTTTGATTAATAGCAAAATATATTGGTACAAATGCACCTGAATAACCTTTATAAAATTTCTTACTGCCTCAGAGAGAAAGGAAGAGGAGGGAAGAATTTGGTACTCAAAACCTTTTAAAAACAAATATTAAAAATTGTTTTACATGCAATTTGGGAAAAGCAATAAAGTTATTTAAAAAATTTTAACAAGCACTTCTCCAAAGGAAATATATATATATATATATATATATATATATATATATATATATATATATACATACACATATATTTATATGTATATATAAGCATAACTTTTAAAGTTTAATATGCATTATTAATTTTCATAGTTTAAAGTAAATCTTTGAAGTATACCCTATGGACTCTTGATCTTGCCACTCACATTAAACAGATTCTTGGGATGTCTATGGACTAAAATATTAAATTTTCAAATCAATAATCTAGATATATTTTCAATTTCTGACATAATTAATGAGCAAGTTAGAAGCTTGATTAACTTCTCCATCTTTTTTATGGATATTTTATGCCATGTAGAAAGGCACATTGATTATTTTCCTTATCAGCTATTTCAATATTTGCATAATCTTTCATGTAATTTCCAATGCTCAACCTTGGAGTTCTGGGAATATGTATTGGTTCTTGCACATTAAATTTAATTTCTTAGTATTGGGATATATATAGTGAGGAAACCATTTCAGATATTCTAGAATTACAGGAAATCAAATGCAAACAAGTTTTGGTTTCTTTGTGGGTTTTGTCTGGAAGAGATGGGGATTGAAATGTGAGCACTTTAAGGAAGAAGAATGAGAAATATGATTGTGCTGTTATTAATATCAATATTCCAATGAATGAATGGCCTCAAACAGACTTTCTAATGACCAGGAAAATATTCATCACCTTTGCAAAGATTCAAATGATCTAGTCTATGAATATTTATAGATGCATATTTGTGTCAAGCCTCATTAAAACAATTTGAGAAACATAAGAGTAGGAGTTATCACACTTCCAAACTTTCCTCTACAGAGCAACCACTCTGTTCTAACATAAAATTGATTTTAAAATATTACTCAAAATTCTAGTCAACCTTTTCTTAATGAGAGGCAAAAACCAAAGAAAGAGTGGTCATTTTGGTAAAAATTCTCTGGCATAGAGATTGTGGCTTAAAAAGTGGTGGCAATATGAGGCATAATAAAATTATTTCTTCTTTTAATTGTACTTTTTGAAATAAGGTTAGTAAAGAAGAGATGGTAAATATATATTTTCATTTGCATATTGGCCCTTTAGGTGCTGTATTTTGAAGAGAACTTGCCTTCAAACCTGGGCCAGTCTCAACCTCTCCAGAAGTTTCCTTATATATAAAAGGAGTAGTAGAATAAAATGATTTCTAGGGCTCCTTCAAGTTCTAAATCTCATCATAGGAGGTCAGCTCTACTCTTCAGTTCAGTGATAGTCTGAACTTGAAACTCTTGATATTAATAGACAATCAGTTCAAAAGAGACATTGTCCTTGGTCACTATTATGTTAGCCATTTGCAAGAATAAAGCTAAACTGAATCCCAGAATCCATCTAGTCCTCATTTTATAGATGAGGAAATGTGACTCTCCAAAACTAGAGATCTTTCTAAGATACAGCTCTGATAAGTCTTTTAAAGATTTCTCATTATACCAAAATTATGATTTATCCCTTTATATACCGCTCTTCCCTTACTTATATTAGAATGTCTATGTAAAGCATCTACTTATTGAGATAATATTTGTCACCCAAAGAGGAAAATATGCTATTATCAAGGATGTAGTTTTGGTAGCTAGGTGAAGCTCATGGTTGAATGTATATTCATGATAAGAGAACTTATGGAAACATTACTGTCTTCAAAAGTAGTTTTGTCCCTGTGAGCTATTGTACCAGATGTATCTTCCTCTGTTGAACTGTCAGAACATGCTGTACCTCTCATATCATTGTCAAGTCCTATTGAACTTTCAATATCCAAATTGGACTGTCCTTGAGGACAAAGTCTGCCTATTTATCTTTGTATCATTCTCAATGATTAACTAGATGTTTATATTGCATATATTTGGCATTCAGTGGTTTTCTAATGAATGAATGAACACATATTTTATAGAATACATATTTTTCCCATATTGTCCCTGGAGTACGTAATTAATGCATGGTGGCATACTTAGTTGATGGCACCTCTTAAGACATCATCATCCCAATAATCTGGGTAAGTGATTACTATTACTGTCTTGAATCTCTTTTCTCCTGAAATACTTAACTCTATCCAAGTTCATATAGATAGATAGATACATACATACATACACAAACACACATATGTACACACATATTTACAGTGACATAGCTTCCTACTTAACTCATAAAATTGGTAGCATCTGATGAAAAAAAAAGCTGCTCTCCAGCATACTTTAAGATGTTTGAGCTTCATATCCCATTTTTGACTTACTGACTCTTTTTTCCTAAATGACATTGTTCCTGTCTAAGACATAGTATATACTTCATCTCATCTTCTTCAGGGCAATTCTATAGTATTCATCTTTTCTTTCTCATTCAACCCTAATCTCTTCTTTTTTACCTCCTCTCTGATCTTCCCAGACCATTCATTTGTCAATTCAGCAAGCATTTATTGTTTTCTATATGTCAGAATCTTTGCTATAAAAAAGAAAAGAAAGCCAGTCCCTGCCTTCAAAGATTATCTATTCTAATAAGAGAAGAAAATTCTTAATGTAAAGTGAAAAAGTAAAGGGGAAGTGGGGGGGGCGGGGGGCTAGGTGGTGCAGTAAGTAAAGCACTGGCCCTAGAGTCAGGAGTACCTGAGTTCAAATATGGCCTCATACACTTAATAATCACCCTGCTGTGTGGCCTTGGGCAAGACACTTAACCCCATTGTCTTGCAAAAACCTAAAAAAAAAAAAAAAAAAAAAGAAAAGAAAGTAGAGGGGAAGTTAGTACTCAGATTGGAGCATGATAATGAAAGTGTAGAGAGTGAGGAATACATTCTAAAGTGGAATAAAGCTATGATTGGTCTGAGCATCTTCCTGAAAATAGGATTCCAGGAAGAATCAGACAATCAGAGGAAGAGGCCAGAGAAGAGGTTCCTTCTAATACTTCACAAGTTGAGCAGGGAAATTAACTTACAGGGTGAAGATGATCTTGTGATATGTATAACAGATTAAGATCAAAATCAGGAATAAAGCCTGAAGAGGAAAAATCCCTCCTGTCTATGAACTAAGGAAAAGAGTACCAAAAACTTCACACCTTAAGATTATCACTTGCTTCTCAATTCTTTACATTCTAGTTTCTACAGATATTTTCTCTCAAAGACCACAGATCATTTAATCATCAAATAAAGTGGGTTTTTTTGTTCAGTCATCCACCTACTTCACTTTCACAGCATTTGTTGCTGTTTTACAGCTTCTTTTTTCAAGGTATTTGTGACTTCCAAGACACCATACATTTTTCCTGTTCAAAATTAGCTCTTTATCCATTTCCTTCATTAATTCAACTTTTTAATTTTTTTTTTTTTTTACATTTCTCTCTCTGTGAATGATCTCTCTGGTGACTATAATTCCACACCATGGTTTCTACTGACCAAATTACATGGATGCCATGCTTATATTTTGCTCTCACCTTTCCTCTTACCTTTATATTCCTGTTTTTTCAACCTGCTACAAAGCAAGTGGTTCCTTCCCAAAAAGCCACACTTGGTTGACTCACCAATACTTTATAATCACTGGTTAAAATCAAGCTTATTACTGCTTGACTCATGTTACCTATTTCTTTCTAGCTTTATACTTTACTCTGGGTCACACTGCATTGGTCATTGTCTACCACTTATATCCCATACTTTGCTTTTTCTGAATATTTACTTATATTATTCCTTGTCCCTAGAATATATACTAATTTATCAACCTAACTCTTTTCAAGATGTAGAAATGACATTTTTTTTAAAGTGTATAGATAGTGCATTTCCAAACTAGATGTTGAAAATAATAATGATACTGTTTTTGATCAACTTAATTTTGAGATTAGTATGTAAATGATGTAAAGGACTTGAACACATTAGGTATATTCATAGGATCATGGATGTTTTCTGGTGGGAATATGAATGGAAAAAATAGAATCACCAGGAAACATGAGTCAAGTATGGATTAGGATCAGTAACATAGAGTAGTACTAACCCCTATATCCCCTTTTGTCACTAAGGCCTAAATTTGTATTGATTGTATTTGATTCTTTTACTATGGAAAAAAAGGTTATTATATTTTCCTGTTTCCCCCCTTCTCATATTGCTTCTCCAATAAAATACTTCTAGAAAAATATGTCATTAAGTGATAAAATTTCAAGTTTCCTTTTTTCAAATTACATTTGGGAGAAATCTTGCAAAACTGAAACTTCCTTAAATATGGCATCAAACAAATAGTCACATAAACGCAGGATTGTATATATATATATATATATATTGTATAATGCATCTAAGCTCAGATGTACTGTTAGAAATGAAATAATGGCATAATCTAGAACATGCTCATAAGAGATGTCATCTGGGAAGAATTTATAAAATAGTGGAAATAAAATCTGTTATCATTAGGAGACAAATTGATGATTTGTTAATGATGAAGCTTCATTACTCCTGACTGAATCTGATTTGTAACAAAAGCCCAGCTGCACATTGAATTATATATAATGCTAATGCTTAGCATTTACATACATATTACACTACAAACATTAATTAATACTCATGATAAATCTAAAGCAAAAGAAAATATCTCCCCATTTTCCAGATAAGAATACAAGAGAGAGCTATGAATTGATGAAATGAAGGTGTTAAAAAGAAAAGTGCCAACTTTAGAACTCTGAGTCATGTACACTTGGCTCATGGATTCAAAAACTTAAACAGATACCACTTAAAGGATTTACAAATTTTGTTATATTATCATAAATCTCTCTAAACTTCCCACCCTACTACTTCACTTTCCCTTACACAAATGAGGTATCCTCCATGATAATAAAATGAGCCACCATTCTGCTTAACATGCATTAGTTTAAAAAAAAAGAAAAGAAAAAAGAAAGAAAGAAAGAAAAAAGTGGAAAATGACATGCTCGAATAATTGGCAGAAACAAAGTTTTTAGTGCATCATTATAGTGACTGAATTATTGGTCCAACCTTTCTGGAAATCATTTTAGAACTGTGCCAGAAAAGTTTTAAAAATATGTATTCCCAAAAGCCCCAAAAGCTTCTCAAAAACTACTGGAACTTTGCATCAGAGAATAAATTCATCCAAGAACCTAAGTCAACTTCTTTTAAGTAAAAACAATTATTTCTTCACATATACTATGTCTTCATATGTCTGATACATATGATATATGGGTTGTATAATAGAGATTTCAAAATAGCAGTTCTATGCATTACCCTACATTATGATAATCTCTGATAAAAGAGATTATTTGAATGGGTTGCTACCTATATCCAAATGATCCATCTCTCACCAAGTGGTCAGCCAAACCAATATGTATTAAGGAACAGATTAATGCAAAAAATCAAACAAACCAAAGAGTAAATAGGAAATTATTCATAGAAGTGAATAATTTTTTGAAAATCAATAAAACAAAAATGAGATAGTTTTACTTCACTGACTTTAATCTTGCCAAGTCTAAAATAAAATGGCAAGAGTACCACAATCAGGAGAGAGAGAGATGAAGAAAGTTTCTAGCATTATGCATTAGAGGAACTGTTTACAACAGGTAAACACCTTTCAGAGGGAAGCAGAGAGAGAATGAAAGGGAGCCCAAACAAATCATATCATGTGGACTTAAGATGATGAAAAGAGGGGGCAGCTAGGTGGTGCAATGTATAGAATGCAGGCCTTGGGTCAGGAGGTCCCTGAGTTCAAATTTGACTTCAGACACTTAATTGCCTAGCTGAGTGACCTTGAGCAAGTCACTCAACCCCATTGTCTTAAAAATAACAAACAAAAAAAAAACAATGAAAAGAAGGTAGCAAAGTAGATTACAGAAGCAATTAAATGGACCATATTACCATTAAAAAATACAACTAGCTTTCAAAGCACAGTAGTATTGGTCATATTGATGAGTTTTAAGAATAATAGTGAATTAGAATTGAGAACAAATTTTCTTGAAAGTTATCAAAATATTAGAAGTTTATTCCTAGGAACAGAAGGGAAAACTGCTATTTAGCCACCAGTCACAGGAAAAGTAATCAGATAAAAACAGAATTTAATTATCGATTTAATTATCTGTATAAGAGCATTAGACTAGATGAATAATAAGACTTCTAGTTATTTTCATGTTTTCCTCTATATACTACAAATAACAATATTTTGTTCATGAGAGTTCTGTTATCTTAATTAACAGGAGAGAATCAAATTAGTAGTTACCTAAACTTAAGAAGGTAGCAAATAAAGTTTGTTTTGGCTCTACCTTAGAGGAGCTTATGGATTAGTTTGTTGCCTCAGATTCGTGTTGGAAGCATAGTGATTACCACTACTAAACAGTGGGGAAAAACATTAGAACTTGGGTATCTATCAAACATTAGAACTTTGGTATCTATCAAATATTAACTAGTCTATCCCTCTCTTTGTAGAGATAAAGAAAATTAGGGTAAGAGAGGCTGTGACTTGTATTACATTACACAAGCAGCATGTATCACAATTAGGATTAAACATAAAGCTTCTAGCTTCAACTCTAGCCCTCTTAACATGTCCCTATGCTTGTTTGCATCCAAAGATGTTTCATTAATAGATCATTGAGATAAAAGAGTTGTGGTATTTACCATATTGGAATATACTAAAATAGAGCCAAAGGAGTATTTATAACAGAACAAAGGGCAGGTATAACTTGAAGAAATCAATCAAAAGTTTACTCCCACTAACTTCCTCCTTTCCTAACAAGTAACTTCTATCTACTGCTTTCTATTCTGAAACAGGAGACATCACTGCATATGTAGCCAGACTTTTCAGAAAACTGTTTTATCTGCCTTGGACTGAGAAAGGTTCAAAGTTGTTTCTTCAATCATTTTCTAGTAATGTTCAACTCTTTGTGACACCATCTGAAAGACGTTTTAATTTTTTTCTATTTATACATAAAAGCAATTTTAAACTTCATTTTTTTATTTTTGATTCCAAAAAATTTTTACAGATGAGGAAATTATGGTAAAAATAATTGAATGATTTGCCCAGATTCACACAACTAGTAAGTGTCTAAAGTCTGATTTGAACTCGGGAAGATGAATCTCCCTGACTCCAAGTTTCACACTCAATTCACTATACTATCTAGCTGCCCTAAAATGTTTTTAAAGCTTCTACATTTTGGGGCAGCTAGGTGGTACAGTGAATAGAGCACCAGTCCTGGAGTCAGGATAATCTAGGTTCAAATCAGGCCTCAGATACTTAATAATTACCTAGCTGTGTGGCCTTGGGCAAGTCACTAAACCCCGTTTGCCTTGCAACTTACCCCCCCAAAAAAAACTTCTACCTATTATAATAACACAGAAGAAATAGATGATCAAATAAAGTACTTCTAGAAAAATTACCATAGAATTCAGACCAGGAGTTCTTTTGCATGTAAATCTCTATTGTCAGCATGGCAAATGATTTCTACTCAGAGTCATTTAAACATTTCAATATCTTGAAGTCTCCCTTCAACATTCAAATATATAGAACTAGTTTTCCTTGTGCCCTTTTTTTCCACAGCCAAGTCTTCATGATAAGCATCTCTTTGACTTGGCTATAAGTTCAGGCCCTAATTTTCTTATCTTTAAAATAAAGGATTAATACCTTATGATATATTTAATTCAACTGTCATCTATTAAATGCCAACAATATGGTCCTGTTAGGTTAAGACAGTAACCTAATAAAGCAGTTAAGTATTGTGATGACAACTCGAAGGCTCAGAAAAGGTCTACATAGCATATTATTCTTGTATTGTATTATGAAAATACTTAGGGATTCTAACAGATGAAAGTAAGGAGGCAATGAAAGACAGACAAGAAAACAATATTTTGCAAGTGTCAAGAAATGTAAGGTAGTAATTGTATGAACAACTTGTAGTTTGCCCATAACAAAAAATACATAAAGGTGAATAATATGTAATAACACTAAAAAAGCAGAAGGGTGCTTTAAATAACAGTCAAAATTACAAATATGAATTTCTAAGACAGGAAAACTTGAGCACACAGTTTTTTTGGGACCAAGCAGCAAGCTCCAGCTATATAGAATAAATGCTAGTTGATAAAGGATATAGATCCAACAATTCTTTTTTTTTAACTTTTTGCAAGGCAAACGGGGTTAAGTGGCTTGCCCAAGGCCACACAGCTAGGTAATTATTAAGTGTCTGAGACTGGAATTGAACCCAGGTACTCCTGACTCCAGGGCTGGTGCTTTATCCACTACACCACCTAGCCACCCTTAGATCCAACATTTCTGAGAATAATTTGGAACTATACCCAAAGGGCATTAAAACAGTCCACACCTTTTATCCAGATTTTTATACAAAAGAGATAATAAGAAGGGTAAAAACTAACATGTACAAAAATATTTATAGAAGATTTTTAAAAAAATTTTCATCCATTTGTATATGTACATTTCCAGTTTATGAAATTTCCCTTCACCCTTCTTCTCACTCCCTCTCCTCAGTAGGGAACAGTCAGGTTAACATTTTCCGTGCATGTTTTTTAAAACATATTTACAAATTAGCAATTTTGAGCATGAGGAATGAGGATTAAGGGAAAGAGATACATAAGAGATAATTTTTAGAAAGTGTTAATACCTTGCAACAAGAAAACAAATCTCTCAGATCTTCAAATGGGCAAATGCAAAAAGAAATTAATTCTCTCAAAACCTCAATTGGTCAAATGGAAAGCTCTTTCAAAAGTAGAATTGACCAATTAGAAAAGGAATTGCAAAAGGGTAAGGAAGAAAACTTCTCCCCCCAAAAAAGAATGGAGTCTACAGAAACTAATGACTCCACGAGATAGCAAGAGTCAGTTAAACAAAATAAAAGAATAGAAAAAATAGAAGCAAATGTAAAATACCTCATCAATAAAACCACTTACCTCAAGGATAGATCAAGGAGGGGCAACCTGAAAATTATAGGACTTCCTGAAAACATTGAAGAGAAAAAAAAAGCTAAACAGAAAATTTGGGCATCAAACAGTATGTTCAAGAGACACATGAAAAGGTAAAAGAAAAAAGGGGGGGTGGTAAAAAAAATTGCAATCCATTAAGTTGAAACTGGCTATATTCCAGCATGGGGGTAAAAAGAAAAAGATTCTCATAAACCTTGAGACATGTAACTCTAACAGAGAGAATACACCTAGCCAGAAATGATGGACATTCATGCCCTATCCATGAGACTACTATCTAATGGGAGGTAACTGGCTTTAACCCCACTTGAGAGAAAGACACTAATAACTCTCAGGAATTTTGACTCTATTCGATAGAATATACAGATCTAAAAGGGACAGACACTTAGAATTATCTATGACTTAGATAGAATGATCAAAAAAAAAAAAACACTACTGCCCTAAAAAGGGGGACAGGAAAGAGATGGGAGGAGGGAAGAGATTGAATGGGGTAAATCTCATTACACTAAGAGGTACAAAAAACCTATGGTAATAGTGGGGAAGAAGGGAGCAGAGGAGAAACACCTGAATCTTCTCATCAGACTTAGCTTAAAGTCAACCTACACATACTCAGTTAACTTATAAAACATATAACCTTTCAAGTATTAAAAGGGGAAAAGGGGGGGGTGGAGAAAGGGAAGGGGAGTGGGGGAAATAAGGGGAAATAACAAAAGGAAGAGAAGGGAAAAGGGAAAAAGGGAAAGGGGAAAGAAAGGGGAGGGCATGATATAGGAGGGCAAACACACTGAAGGGGGTGGTTTTCAGAAACAAAAGACTGGGGAACATGGATAAAGGGGGGAAAGGGGGAAAAAACAAACAGAGGGAAGATAGCATGGAGGGCAATAAAGAATTAGTAATCATAACCTTGAATGTGAATGGGTTGAACTCTCCCTTAAAACAAAGCCAATAGGAGAGTGGATTAAAAACCAAAATCCTACAATATGCTGCTTACAAGAAACTCATTTGAAGCAGAGAGATACATATAGAGTAAAGGTAAAAGGCTGGAGCAAAATATATTTTGCTTCAACTGAAGTAAAAAAAAAGCAGGGGTAGCAATCCTTATCTCAGACAAAGCAGCAAAAATAGATAATGTTAAAAGAGATAAGGAAGGAAACTTTATCCTCCTAAAAGGGACCATAGACAATAAAGTCATTTCAATATTGAATATATATGCACCCAGTGGGACAGCACCCAGTTTCTTAGAGGAGAAGCTGAAAGAATTACAGGAAGACATAGAAAGCAAAACTCTACTAGTGGGAGACCTCAACCTCCCGCTATCAGATCTAGATAAATTGAATCATAAAACAAACAAGAAAGAAGTTAGGGAGGTAAATAGATTGTTAGAAAAATTAGATATGTTAGACTTATGGAGGAAACTGAATGGGGATAGAAAGGAATGTACCTTTTTCTCGGCAGTACATGGAACTTATACAAAAATTGACCATGTACTAGGACATAAAAACCTAATGATCAAATGCAGAAAGGCAGAAATAGTGAATACCTCTTTCTCAGATCACAATGCAATAAAAGTCATATGCAATACTGGGCCAAGGAGATATAGACCCAGAACAAATTGGAAACTGAATAACCTCATTTTAAAAAGTGAGTGGACCAAGAAACAAATTATAGAAAGAGTTAACCATTTTATCCTAGATAATGATAATAATGAAACAACATAACAAAACCTATGGGATTCATTCAAAGCAACTCTCAGGGGATATATTATAGCTCTAAATGCGTATATGAATAAATTGGAGAAAGAAGAAATCAATGAACTAAACATGCAACTAAAAAAATTAGAGAAAGAACAAATCAAAAATCCCCAATTAAGTACCAAATTAGAAATTCTAAAATTCAAAGGAGAAATTAATAAAATTGAAAGCAAAATATCTATTGAATTAATAAATAAAACCAAAATTTGGTATTATGAAAAAAAACCAATAAAATGATAAACCTCTGGTCACTTTGATTAAAAAAAGAAAACCAAATTGCTAGTATCATAAATGAAAAAGGTGAACTCACCACCAATGAGGAAGAAATTAAAGTAATAATTTGAAATTATTTTGCCCAACTCTATGCCAATAAATTTAATAATCTAAGTGAAATGGATGAATATTTACAAAAATATAAGTTGCCCAGGTTAAATGAAGAAGAGATTAAATACCTAAACAACCCTATCTCAGAAAAAGAAATTCAACAAGCCATTACTGAACTCCCTAAAAAAAAAATCTGCAGGGCCTGATGGATTCACAAGTGAATTCTACCAAACATTTAAGGAAAAATTGGTTCCAATCCTATATAAACTCTTTGGAAAAATAGGGAAAGATGGAACTCTGCCTAACTCTTTCTATGAAACACATATGGTACTGTTACCTAAACCAGGAAGAATTAAAACAGAGGAAGAAAATTATAGACCTATCTCCCTGATGAATATAGATGCAAAAATCCTAAATAAAATCTTAGCAAAATGATTACAACAAGTCATCACCAGGATAATACATTATGATCAAGTAGGATTTATTCCAGGAAGGCAGGGTTGGTTCAATATTAGGAAAACTGCCAGTATACTCAATTATATCAATAACAAACCTATCAGAAATCATATGATCATATCAATAGATGCTGAAAAAGCTTTTGACAAAATACAGCATCCATTCTATTAAAAACTCTAGAGAGTGTAGGAATAAATGGACTGTTCCTTAACATAATTAGCAGTATCTATCTGAAATCATCAACAAGCATTATATTGAATGGGAAGAGGCTATAGGCATTCCCAATAATATCAGGGGTGAAACAAGGGTGCCCATTATCACCACTACTATTCAATATTGTATTAGAAATGTTAGCATCAGCAACTAGAGAAGAAAAAGAAATTAAAGGAATTAGAATTGGGAAGGAAGAGACAAAACTCTCACTCTTTGCAGATGATATGATGGTCTACCTAGAGAATCCCAAGAAATCATCTAAAAAATTACCCTCATAGATCCTCAACTTTTTCTATGTATGTCTAGCAAGAAACAGCAGGAAGAGCTAAAAAGAGAAATCCCATTCAAAGTAACCTCAGACAATATAAAATATTTGGGAGTCTATTTGCCAAGACAGACTCAGAATCTTTTTAAAAACAATTATAAAACACTTCTCACACAAAATAAATTAGATTTAAATAACTGGGCAAATACCAATTGCTCATGGAGAGGTAGAGCTAATATAATAAAAATGACAATTCTACCAAAACTAAACTATCTGTTTAGTGCCCTAATGATCAAAATTCCAAAAACTTACTTTAATGAGTTAGAAAAAAATTGTAAGTAAATTCATATGGAGAAATAAAAAATCAAGAATTGCCAGGAGCTTAACAAAAAAAAATGCAAAAGAAGGTGGCTTAGTCCTACCAGATCTAAAATTATATTATAAAGCATCAGTCATCAAAACTGTTTGGTATTGGCTAAGAAATAGAGTGGTGGACCAGTGGAATAGACTAGGTGTAAAAACAGGAGGTGATTATAGTAATCTGATGTTTGATAAACCCAAAGAGTCTGGGCATTGGGATAAAAACTCCCTCTTTGATAAAAATTGTTGAGAAAATTGGAAGTTAAAATGGAAGAAACTTAGATTAGACCAACACCTCACACCCTTTACCAAGATAAGATTAAAATGGTTACAGGACATAGACATAAAAAACAATACTATAAGCAAATCAGAAGATCAAGGACTAGTCTACCTGTCAGATCTATGGAAAGGGGAACAGTTTATGACTAAGGAAGAGTTGTAAAACATCACCAAAAACCAATTAGATGATTTTGATTACATTAAATTAAAAATCTTTTGCACAGATAAAACCACTGTAACCAAGATCAAAAGAAATGTAGTAAATTGGGAAGCAATCTTTACAACTTATGATTCTGACAAAGGACTCATTTCTAAAATATACAGAGAACTGAGTCATATTTTTAAAACAAAAAGCCATTCCCCAATTGACAAATGGTCAAATGATATGCAAAGGCAATTTACAGATGAGGAGATCAAAGTAATCCATAGCCATATGAAAAAATGCTCTAAATCATTAATTATTAGAGAAATGCAAATTAAAGCTTCCCTGAGGTACAACCTCACACCTCTCAGATTGGCCAGTATGACCAGGAAGGATAATGATCATTGTTGGAAGGGATGTGGGAAATCTGGGACACTGTTACACTGTTGGTGGAGCTGTGAACTCATCGAACCCTTCTGGAGAGCTATTTGGAACTATGCCCAAAGGGCAACAAAAATGTACATACCCTTTGACCCAGTAATACCACTACTGGGTCTATACCCTGAAGAGATGAGGAAAAGAGGTAAAAACATTACTTGTACAAAAATATTTATAGCAGCCCTGTTTGTGGTGGCAAAGAACTGGAAATCAAATAAATGTCCTTGAATTGGGCAATGGCTTAGCAAACTGTGGTATATGTATGCCATGGAACACTATTGTTCTATTAGAAACCAGGAGGGACAAGATTTCAGGGAAGCCTGAAGGGATTTGCATGACCTGATGTTGAGTGAGATGAGCAGAACCAGAAAAACACTATATACCCTAACAGCAACATGGGGGTGATGATCAACCTTGAAAGACTTGCTGGTTCCATCAGTGCAACAATCAGGAACAATTTTGGGCTGTCTGCAAAGGAAGTGCCATCTGTATCCAGATAAGGAGATGTGGAATTTGAACAAAGTACAAGGACTATTCCCTTTAATTTAGAAAAAAAAAACAGATAGCTTATTGTCTGATCTTGTTACCTCTTAGACTTCTCTTTAAGGATATAATTTCTCTTCCATCACACCCAATTTGGATCAAGGTACAACATGGAAACAAAGTAAAGACTGACAGAGTGCATTCTGTGTGGGGGGGGGGGAGCAAGATTGGGGGAAAATGTAAAACTCAAATAATATCTTTAATAAAAAATAAATTTAAATTTAAAAAAAAAACAAAACATTTTCAAATTAGTAATTTTAGGCATGAGAAATGAGGATTAAGGGAAAGAGATACATAAGAGATAATTTTTATAAAGTGTTAATCTGATTCAATAGAGGTAGTTTTTTTTTTTACATTTTCTGTGTGTTTTGTTTTTTTTCCCGATGGTTGGGGATAATATAGACCATTACCAGTCTAATATGGTTGTCCTAGGTCTCTGGATACTTGAGAGGAGTTCCTTCCATCAAGGTTGTTCATCTCATAATGTTGTTGTTATGTATTTTTTTCTCTTGACTCTACTCCCTTCTCTCAGCATTAGATCCCACATGTCATTCCATGCTTCTCTAGAGTCCAACCATTTATGGCTTTTTATAGAACAACATTCCACAGTGTTCATGTATCATAACTTGTTTAGCCATTCCCCAAATGATGGGCATCCCCTCAATTTCCAATTCTTTGCCACTACAAAAAGAGCTGCTATGAATATTTTGGAACATGTAGGACAATTTCTTATGGATATAGTTCTAGAATTGGAATTGCTGGGTCAAAGTGTATGAACAATTTTATTGGTCTTTGGGCATATTGCTCTCCAGAAAGGTTGGATCCATTCATAACTCCACCAGCAATGCATCAGTATCCCAATCCTCCCACAACCTCTCCAACTTTGATCATCTTCCCTTTTTCTCTTCTGGGTCAATCTGATAGGTGTGAGATGATACCTTATTGTTGTTTTAATTTGCATTTCTCTAATCAATATTGATTTGGAACATTTTTTCATATGATTATATATATTTGAAAACCATCTTTTCATATCCTCTGACCATTTATCATTTGGGGAATTCTAGCAGCTCTTTTTATAATAACAAAGAATTGGAAAATGAGAGGATGTCCATCAACTGGGGAATCACTGAACAAATTGCGATACATAAATGTGATGGAGTACTATTGTTCTATAAGAAATCATACGGGATGGGACTTAAGAAAACCTTGAAAAGACTTGCATGATCCAATGCTGAATGAAGTAAGCATAAGTAGAAGAAAATTTTTGATGAATTGATGAACTGCTGTGTTGATGAACTATGATGGACTTGCTCATCTTGGCAGTACAATAAACAAAGATAATTCTAAAGGACCTGAAACTGAAAAGTTCATCAAAATCCTGAAACAAAACAGTGAAGTTTGAATGCAGACCAAAGCTTAGTGTTTTCAATTTTAAAAAAATCGATTATTTTTTTCTATTTCAAGCTTTTTCCCTCTTTCTTATTTGATTCTTCATTCACAATATGATTCACAATATGATTATAATATGGATATATGGTTAACTAATAACATAGTTACACATGTATAACATATGTATGATATATGTATATGTTATACATATTACATATGTATAACATACATTAGGTTTCTTTCTGTCAGGGGGAAGAGTAGAAATGGGAAATGCAAAATCTTAAAAAATGATTGTTGAATATTATCTTTGCATGTAGCTGAAAAAATAAATAAAATATGAAGAGTTAAAAAAAGAATACAGACATGGTAAAAGCTTATGACTTCTAAATATATACAACATTAAAAATTCTCTATATGCAAAAGGGCATAAGAAGCTAAGACCTTAAACATCCCTGAATTCATTCTGCATGCTATTCCTTTTTTAGTCAAGGTTTGTGAGTAGCATGAGAGGATAAGGCATTATTACTTAGCTTTACAATTCCAGATAAAGCAAAGCCCTATCTCTACAGACAAATCAGAAGTAGAAAATATGCTAGTAGGATTACAGGCTTCTGAAGAAGCTTTAGAAAGAACTGGATTTATTAATATCTGCCCTACTGCTCATGGAATTGATATGCTATCTGTTCAAGCAATACAAATCAGTATTTGTGTGAGAATGCATTGATTTGATATATTGTATTTGATAATATTAACATTTTCTATGAGAACTAGGTGACATTATACCTCCTATAAATTCTGGGCTTCAATTTCTGAAAATTGCATCTCCCCTACATATTTCAAAGTGGTAAAAAGTAGATGGGTATATAAATGAGCTGAGCAGTTATGGTTTTCTTGTTCTCATTCATATATCTTTTGCTACATAGGGAATAAAAATAGAAAGAAAAAGAAAGATTTGAATATAGAAGTGATATACAATGAGGGACTCAGAGTGGCAGCTGAGATGAAAAGGGGATTCCAAGTATCCTAGGAAGAAAGTTTTGTCCTGGCTCCCACTAGTTGAAGATTATCTTAGTTTTTTTTAATAATAGATGCAACTCTCAAATCTAGTGATTAAACGTCAAAATTTTTTGTTATATTGATATATTTTCAAATATTTATTAAAAATGTCACCAATCATGACTGCTGTCTTGTTTTTCTTCTCCATACTATCCCATATTTTTATCCTCTCAAATTCTCCTAGTGAAGACCTTTACTTGTTTACATTCTGGTTTTCTGAAATCCTTTATGACTTCAATTCCACTCCTCATCTTCTCTATTTATCTTATCCATTTAACTATTCCATAATTTTATGTATGTGGGGAACTCCCAGTGTGGTAATATCCTCTACCAATGCAAATCTCACCTGTTTTTAATTTATAATATGACCATAAACCCAGAGCCAGAAAGAAACTTAGAGGTCACCTAATCTACCCCACTCATTTTAAAGATGACAAAATTGAGGTCTATCTCATGCAGTTTTAGAGCTCAGATGTTAAGCCAAGTTTTCTTTTTTAATTTATTACTTAATAGTATTTTTTCCATTAAATTTAAAGATAGCTTTCAATATTCATTTTTGTAAGATTTTGAGATTCAAAATTTTCTCTTTCTCTCCCTTTCCTCACTTTCCCCCAAGACAACAAATAATTTAATATGGGCTTTACATGCATGTGAGATAATGTTCTATGCTTAGTTCCTTCCATGCTATTTTTCATTTTTCCCAGTTTTTGTCCCAAAATTTATTTTTATCCCAGAATCTGAAGTCTTAGGATTTATAAAATAGTACATTACTATAGTCCTTTATGACTATCTTGTGTATAGATCCTATTCCACTGATCTACCATTCTATTTCTTAACCAATGCCTAATAGCTCTCATGATTATGATGTTTGTTCTTTATTCTCAAAGACCATGACATCAGGGGAGGTGATACCATAACAAGCATATGAAATGGATTTGAGAGAGGGGTGCTGTACTAAATCACCAGTCATACTTTATCCTCCAGAGTCATCCAGGTCCAGGGACCAGAAATCAGTCAGAATAACTACACGTGCTTCTGGATGCAAGGGAATAAGGGTTAAGTGACTTGTCCAAGGTCACACAGCTAATGTCTGAGACTGGATTCAAATTCCCATTCTTCTGAGTCCAAAAACTAGTCCTCTATTTAGTAAGACTAGTTCACCTTTTGTTGCATTTTGTCATTATTTTATCCTAACTCTAGAAGATAATTTTTGTCAGTTTGATTGGTGAGACACTGAATGAGTAGATTAATTTTCTTAGAATTACCATTTTTACTATATTAACTCAGTCTACTCATGAGAATTGATAGCTTTCCAATTGTTTAGAACTGATGCTACCTTTTGAAGTGTTTTGAAATTGTGATCATAGAATTCGTGGATTTGGCTTGGCAGATAGGTTCCCATATATTATACACGGACTAAAGTTACTTTAAATATAATTGCTCTGGGGCAGCTAGGTGGCATAGTGGATAAAGCACTGGCCCTGGAGTCAGGAGTACCTGAGTTCAAATCCGGTCTCAGACACTTAATAATTACCTAATCGTGTGGCCTTTGGCAAGCCACTTAACCCCATTTGCCTTACAAAAAAAAATATAATTGCTCTATCTCTTCATGCTAGGATTTTTTGATAATATGTAAAAATGCTGATGATATGTGTGGGTTTATTTTATAGCCTCTAACTTTGTTGAAGTCATTTGCTTAAAGTCCTTTTTATTTGATTCTCAAGGATGTTCTAAATCTACCATCATATCATCTGCAGAGAATGAGAGTTTTTTCTCCATTGCCTCTTAGAATTTCTTCAATTCTTTTCCTTCCCTTATTGCTAAAGCTAACATTTACTGTACAATAATGAATAATAATGGTTTTAACAGGTATCCCTGTTTCACCCTGTTCTTACTGGGAATGTTTCTAGCTTAACCCCATTATATATAATGCTTCCCAATGGTTTTAGGTTTAGATTAAAAAAAATGAGGGAACATAGAATAAATGGAATTTTCTTTAAAATAATTTTAAACAGACTTCCAGCAAAGATGGCAGAGAGAAGACAAGCACTGTGCTAAAGTCTCCTGATCTTCCCTCATATATAATATGAAACAAACCTCTTAACAGAAATCTGATTGACAAAACCCAGAAAGAGAAGCTAGGCAAAAAATATCTACCTCAAGGTTTGTCTTCCAGGATCATGGGTGAGCTGGGCACAGAAAGCAGAATCTGCAGGGAGCACAGGATGGGGTGAGAGATTGAGAGAAAGAGTTGCCTGATCAGCCTCAGTTTGAGAGCCTGAGAGTAGGACTAGCCTGATCAACAGCAGAGAGCCAACTGGGGAACAGAGGCATGAGTTGTGGCACTAACAGTCTTGGGGCTTACCAGCAGGGCTGGAGGGTGAGTCCGAGCTTGGGTGGGAGAGTTGCAGACATAGATTTCTGGACTCCTCTGGTCTGGAGGAATTCAGAGTCCATACATTCATTTCAACTGAAGACTCTTCCCAGAACAAACACAATTATAGCCATTCTCAGCCCCAGGCTCAGGTGTGAGCAGCAGAGCTCTCTCAGCTGTGAAAAGGGAAAGTAATTACCTTGACCCAGGGCATAGCCCACCATTGTTCAAAGATAAAAAGTATTCAGCAGCTTCAACCACCCCCTCCAGGTCAAGGGAAAGCACCTCAATCAAGGTCACAGACACACCAGAGAAAACAACCAGCACCCCCTATTGGCTGGCCCACTTAAAGTTACTAAACCCAGTAAGTAAAGCCTCTAGGGATCCCAACACCAAACCTCTGTGAACTAGCCCCTCCCCAACACAAGATCTTAGGAACATGGAGAAAAGCCAGTGAAAAGGAGGGTCTATAGAAAAATTCTTAGAAAGAAAAGACCCTTACTCAGAAAGACATAGAACCTCTGAGGAGAATATGATCTGATCTCCAGCACAGAAAGACTTCCTTGAAGAAATAAGGAAGGAGTTTAAAAATAAATTCAAAAATTTGGGAGAGAAAATTAAACACCTTGCAACAAGAAAACAAATCCTTGCAAAATACAATTAGACAAATGCAAAAAATAAAACAATTTTCTCAAAACCTCAATTGTTCAAATGGAAAACTCTTTCAAAAATAGAATTGACCAATTGGAAAACAATTCCAAGAGGTAAAGTAAAAAAAAAATTTCTTCTCTTAAAAAAAGAATAGAGTCTGTGGAAAGTAATGACTTCATGAGACAACAAGAGTCTATTAAACAAAAACCAAAAAAAAATTAGAAAATAGAAGAAAATGTAAAATACCTCATCTGCAAAACTACTGGCCTTGAGAATAGAGCAAGGAGTGATAATCTAAGGATTTTTAGTCTTCCTGAAAACATTGAAGGGAAAAAAAAAAAGCCTGGACTTAATATTACAGTATTTAGTGATGGAACACTGCCCTGATACCACAGGAACCAGAAGGCAAAAGAGTTATTGAAAGAATACATCGATCCCCTCCAGAAAGAGATCCCCAAATTGAAATCACCAAGGAATATAGTAGCCAAATTCCAGAGGCCATCAGATAAAAGAGAAAATCCTGCAAGCAGCCAGAAAGAAACAATTTAAAAACCAAGGAGTCAGAATAAAGATTACAGAGCACCTGGCTACATGAGTGTTAAGAGATCAAAGGTCCTGGAATATGATATTCTGAAGAGCAAAGGAGCTTGGAATGCAGCCTAGAATTCACTATCCAGCAAAATTGAGTCTTCTTCTCCAGGGGAAGAGATGGACATTGAATGCAAAAGGAGACTTCTAACTTTTCCTTATGAAAAAACCAGAGCTTAATAGAAAATTTGGACTTCAAATAGGAGAAGCAAAAGACAAAGGAAAAGGTTAAAAAGGGGGGGGGGGGTGTTAAAACAAAAGAAATAATGAAAGCTGCTATCCAATAGGATGAAACTGGCTAAATCCTTACCTGGGAGAAAGACCTTAATAACTCTCAATAATTGTAATTCTATTAGAGATAATATAATTATCCAGAAGTGATGGACACTCATGACTTTTCCGTGACTCAGATAGAATGATTTGCAAACAATACCCCCTTAAAAAAATAGGATAGTAAAGAGATGGGAAGATGAAAGAGACTGAATGTGATAAA
Organism: Macrotis lagotis; assembly: GCF_037893015.1. Taxonomy (NCBI): domain Eukaryota; kingdom Metazoa; phylum Chordata; class Mammalia; order Peramelemorphia; family Peramelidae; genus Macrotis; species Macrotis lagotis. Next base: position 180,600,132 of record NC_133660.1, on the reverse strand, counting down.
TCTCATTACATTAAGAGGTACAAAGCACCTATTGCAATAAAGGGGATAGAAGAAGGAGGTGAGAACCACCTGAATCTTACTCTCATCAGATTTGGCTTAAAGTTTACATACATACACTCAGTTAAGATAAGAAACGTATCTTACTTTTCAAGTATTAAAAGGGAGAACTAACAGAAAAAACAGGAACTAACAGAAGGAAGGGAAGGAAGGGAAGGGAAGGAAGAAGGGGCAAAGGGGAAAGGAGAAAAAAGGGGAAGGGATTAGATATAGGAGGGCAAGCACACTGAAGATGGTGGTAGTCAGAAACAAAATCTGGGGAATATGGATAAAGGGAAAAAGGGGTAAAAATACAAACAAGGAAGATAACATGATGGGCAATAAAGAGTCACTAATTATAATTTTGAATATGAATGGGAGGAACTCACCCTTAAAACATAAATGAATGGCAGAGTGGATTAAAAACCAGAATCCAAAAATATGCTGCTTATAATAAACTCATTTGAAGTAGAGAGTTACATATAGAGTATAGGTAAAAGGTTGTAGCAAAATATATTTTGATTCAGCTGAAGTGAAAAAAACAGGGGTAGCAATCCTTATCTCAAAGCTGCTGCAAAAATAGATAGCATGAAAAGAGATAAGGAAGGAAACTATACACTGAGGATGCACCCAATGAGATAGCATCCAAATTCTTAGAGGAGAAGTTGAAGGAGTTACAGAAAGACATAGACAGCAAAACTCTACTAGTGGAAGACATCAACCTCCCACTTTCAGATTTAGATAAATCTAACCATAAAATAAACAAGAAGGAAGTTAATAGGTCAATAGATTGTTAGAAAACTTAGGCATGATAGAACTAAGGAGGAAATTGAATGGGGATAGAAAGGAATATACTTTCTTTTCTGTAGTACATGGCACTTACACAAAAATTGACTATGTACTAGGGCATACCAACCTAATAATCAAATGTAGAACGGCATAAATAGTGAATACATCTTCCTCAGTTCATAATGCATTAAAATCACATGCAATATTGGGCTAGGGTGATAAAGACCCAAAAAATCATTGGAAACTAAATGACTTCATTTTATAGAATGAATGGATTAAACAACAAATTATAGAAAGAATCAATTATTTCATCCTAGATAATGCCAATAATAAAACAATATACCAAAACCTATGGGATACACTCAAGGGGGCTGTCAGGGGATACATTATATCTTTAAATGATTACATAAATAAATTAGAGAAAGAGGAAGAAAGAAGACAAAAGAAGAAATCAATGGACTAAATATGCAACTAAAAAAAATAGAGAAAGACCAAATTAAAAACCCAAATATATACCAATATAGAAATCCTAAAAATTAAAGAAGAAATTAATAAAATTGAAAGCAAGAAAAACTATTGAACTAATAAATAAAACCAAGAATATGAAAAAAACAATAAAAAATAAAATAAATAAAATAAAAAACAATAAAATTGATAAACCTCTAGTCAATTTGATTTAAAATCTTTTTTTAAAGAAGAAAACCAAATTGCTAGCATCATAAATGAAAAGGGGGAACTCACCACTAATGAGGAAGAAATTAAAGTAATGATCTAGAATAATTTTTCCAACTCTTTGCCAATAAATTTGATAAGCTAAGTGAAATGCATAAGTTCCCCAGGTAAAATGAAGAGAAAATTAAATACCTAAATGACCCTATCTCAGAAAAAGAAATTCAACAAGCCATTATTGAACTCCCTAAGAAAAAATCTCCAGGGTCAGATGGATTCACAAATGAATTCTATAAACATTTAAGGAATTACTGGTTCTTTTGGAAAAATTTGGAAGGGATATGGGAAATCTGGGACATCCAACTTTTCTGGAAAGTAATTTGGTATTATGCCCAAAGAGAAACAAAAATGAGCATACCCTTTGATCCAGAAATACCACTACTGGCTCTATAACCTGAAGAGATGATGAAAAAGGGTAAAAATTTCACTTGTACAAAAATATTCATAGCAGCCCTGTTTGTGGTAGCAAAGAATTGGAAATTAAATGAATGTCCTTCAATTGGGCAATGGATTAACAAACTGTGGTATTGTGTGATGGAACACTATTGTTCTATTAGAAACCAGGAGCCCTGGAATTCAAGGAAACCTGGAAGGATTTGCATGAACTGATGCTGAGTGAGAAGAGCAGAACCAGAACATCGTAAATCCTAACAGCAGCATGGGGCAATCATCAACCTATATGGGCTTGCTCATTCCATCAGTACAACAATCAGGCACAATTTGGGGGAAACTGTGGTGGAGAATACCATCTGTATCCAGAAAAAGAGTTGTGGAGTTTGAACAAAAACTAAAGGCTAATGCCCTTAATTTTAAAAAAAAGTTATATTATTATGCAATTTTGCTATCTCTTATACTTTATGTTTCCTCCTAAAGTATATGATTTCTCTACCATCACATTCAACTTAGATCAATGTATGCAATGGAAACCATGCAAAAACTAACAGATTTCCTTCTGTGGGGGTGGGGGGGGAGGGAAGCAAGATTAGGGGAAAATTGCAAAACTCAAAATAAATAAAATCTTGTAACAATCATTTTAAGCAGTTATCACTTTAAAGAAAATTCCATTTATTCCTATTCTCTCTCTCTCTCTCTAGTGTTTTTTTTAATTAGGAATGCATGCTGTATCTTGTCAAAGACTTTTCAGAGTCTATTAAAATGATCACAAGATTTTTGTTAACTTAATTGTTATGGTCAATTATTCTGATTTTGATATTTTTCCCTAACATTGAACCTACTCTATATTCCTTGTATGAATACAACCTAGTCTCAGTGTATTATCCTTGGGACATATTGCTATAATTTTTCATTAATATTTTATTTTAAATTTTGCATCAATTGTCATTAGGGAAAATATTTAATAATTTTCTTTCTATTTTAGAAATCTGTACCATTTCTGTCATAAAATGAATTTGACAAGATACTTTCAATTATTATTCTCCAAGTAATTTATATAGATTGGAATTAATTTTTCTTTAAATGTTTGATAGAATTCAGTTGAGAATCCATCTAGTCCTAGAGATTTTTCCTTGGAGAGTTCATTAATAGGTTGCTTAAATTTCTTTTTTTCTAAAATGGGATATTTTATTTTCTCTTCTGTTAATCTAGACAATTTATATTCCCATTACTATTGATTCATTTAACTTAGATTGTTGGATTTGTTTCATATAGATGGGCAAAATAGCTGTTAATTATTTCTTTAATCTCCTCTTCATTGGTTGTAAAACTACTATTACTATTGTGAAATTAATATTTTATTTGCATCAGGATCTGGGAAGGATGAATTTAATTATTTTTATCTTTTGGAAATTGACTGTGAACGTTTTATGCATTAATACATGGTCAATTTGTGAGGTCCCATGTACAACTGAGAAAAAGATATACTCTTTTCCATTCCCATTCAATTTTCTTCAGAAATCTTTTATATTCATCTTTTCTAAAATTCTATTTGCCTCCTTAATTTCTTTCTTGTTTATTTTGTGGTAAGCTTTATGTAGTTATGAGAGGGAGACCAAGGTTCCCTAGTAATAAAGGTTTGCAGTCTATTTCCTCCTGTGACTCACATAACTTCTCTAAGAATTTGGATGCTAAACCACTTGGTGCATAAATGCTTAGTATTGATATTATTTCATTGGCTATGGTTTCTTTTTGGCAATATGTAATTTCTTTCCTTATCTCTTTTAATTACATCTGTTATTGCTTTTGAAAATGTCTAATATGCTATCCCTACTTTTTTCTTTTCTTCATCTGATATATAATATATTCTTCTCCACTCTTTTATCTTCTATTTGTATCTCTCTCTTTCAAATGTTTCTGTAGAAAATATTGAAGGATTCTGAATTTTAATCTATTCTGTCATCCGATTCTATTTTATGGGAGATTTAGTAATGGTTACTAATTGTATATTATCCTCAATCCCACTTCCCCCTTTATTTATACTTTTCTTTCTCCTTTCACTTTATCTCTCCTCACTGGTGTTTTGCTTCTGAGCACATCTCTCAATCTGTCCTCCCTTCTATTAATCCCTCTTTTTTTCCTTTTCCCTTCTATTTCTGCCTTTCTGTTTTCCTCTCATCTAACATCTCCCTTTCCCTTTTCTTTTCTCCTTCCTTTCCTATTTCCATATAGACTAAGATAAATTTAAATATCCAACTGTGTATTTTATAACTTCTTTGAGGTAAATCCAATGACAGTAAGATTCAAATAATGCTTACTCGTTTCCTTCATTCTTTCTCCTGTAATATCTTTTATGGCTGGCCTTCCTGAAATGTAATTTACATTCTTCTGCATTCCCATTTTTTATCCTTAATTTTTATAGCATTATATCAAAATCAACTCATACCTACTCCCTCTACTTATGTATGTATGTTCCTTCTAACTGCCCTCATATACAAGAGTTCTTAGGAGTTAAAAACATCATTTTCTGGTTTAGAGATGCAAACAATTTAATCTTATTGAATAGCATTTATTCCTTAACTGTTTGCCTTTTTCTATTTTGTCTTGAATTTGAATATCAAATTTTCTGTTCCTCTTTGTTTTTTTTCCTCAAAAGTACTATATTTCATTGAATATCTTTTCCTATGAAAGTTTATGCACATTTTTTTCTGGGTACTTCATTCTTGGTTGAATTACAAGTTCCTTTGACATTCAGAATATCATATTCCAAGACTTCTGATCTTTTAATGAAGAAACATTGAGTTTTTCTGTAATCTTTACTGTGACTCTTGCCATTTGAATTGGCTACCTGAAGTATTTTCTCCTTGACCTGATAATTAGAGAATTTGAATTTTTTATTTTGGAATTCTCTTTAAGAAGTGATTGATGAATACTTTCAAGGACTATTTTTCCTTCTGGTCCTAGGATATCAGGACAGTTTTCTTTGATAATGTCATGAAAGATCTTGAAAGATTCCTTTTTTATTGTGATGTTCAAATGGTACAATGATTCTTAAATTATATTTACAAATTCTATTTTTCCAGGGAAGTTATTTTTCCAATGTATTTAAAATTTTCATCATTTTTTTTTATTCTTTTGATTTTGTTTGACTGATCTTTGTGGCCCAAAGAGTCATTAGTTTGTACTTGCCCAATTATAATTTTTAAGGAATTATTTTCTTTCATTAGTTTTTGTACCTCCTTTTCCATTTAGCCACTTCTATCTTTCAAGGAGTTGTTTTCTTCAGGGAATTTTTTTTCCCCATTTGATGAATTTTGTTTTTTAAAGAGGTATTTTCTAAAGTCAATTTTTTTTGCTTACTTTTCCAAGTTGTTGACTTTTTTTCAAAATTACCCTGAATAATTCTCATTTCTTTTCTCAAATTGTCTTCCACTTCCCTTTCTTAATTGATTTGTAAAAATCCTTTTTGACCTCTTTCAAAAGGCCTTTTTGGGTTTGACACCAAGTTTTAGACTTCTTTGAGGCTTCACATGTAAGCATTTGACCATTGTTCTCTTTTGAAATTCTGTTTTGAACTTCTCTCTCTTCATAGTAACTTTCTATGATCCAGGCTCTTTTGTCTTTTTTGGTTCATTTTTTAATCTTGAGCTTTGCTCCTGGGGAAAAAGGGGTATTGTCCCAAGCCTCCTGTCATGGGATCCAGGGTGTTGGTCTCTGGCTTCCCACACTAGGGTCTTGGGTGGTAGCACCCTGTCCAATAAACTGGGTTAGCCCAGACTAATCATTCCTGTTGTGGGAAGGTTCCAGGGATCATAATTTGCCCTCTGCACTTGGAGTAGAAGCCTGACAGTTGGCTTTTGGCACCACTAGTCTTCTGAGGCCAGAATTAGGGGTCTTGCCTGCTGATTTATACTAAGACTAAGAGTCTCCTGGGTGACTTATCCACACCCCATCTGTGTAGAACAGTTCTTCCTTTATACTCCATTGTGAAAGAATTTTCTGAAGTCCTTCTAAGTTATTTTAAACTGGAAAATTCTTACACTCCTTTCTATGGATTCTGTCACTTCAGAATCCATTTGGAGCCTTGATTTAATATTGTTTCCAAAGGAAATTGAAGAGAGCTCAGGGAAATTACTGGTTACTATTTCAATAGTTGGTCTTACCTAAGAGTCCTGAAGGTACTATGTAAAATATCATTAAAATATATTCACTGAAAAGCTTAAAGATCAAGGGAAAAATGAAAAAAAAAATATAGGGATAAAGAGAAGATATTTTGAGAACAATCCCCAAATATTTTATAAAGAAGGAATCATTAAAAACATTTGGTATTGGTTTTAAATGAGTTACCTAAATGAAAGAGCCAAGATAAATGACAATCAGATAATCAGTAATCAACAAACACAAGACACACAATAAGCTAAGAAAGAACTGAGTAATTAAGAAATAACTTCTGAGAAAACTGGAAAGTAGAAACTGCTTATATATAATTTTATATGCTAAAATAAATTCAAAATGAAGACATGATCTGAATATTAAATAGATTTATATTTTAAAAAATCAAGAAAGGCAGATCATATACCTTTACTATAATGAGTTAAAAATGAATCATCAACCAAAAAATAGACGCAAATAAAATGATAAAATAGGCAGAATTGGTTACATGAAATTGAAAATATTTTGTGTAAAGAAGAGCAATGCCTCTTGAATAAGAAGAGAAGCAATTAGGGGAAAATAAATCAAATATCTTTTATAATTTTTCTTTTCTTTCCCAAAAATTTTTGCATCAGATATCTTTTATAAATATCAGAGAGGTGGCAAAATGAATAAAGCACTGGGCCTAGAGTCAGAAATACATTAGTTCAAATCTGGTCTCAGAATCTTATCTTCAAATGACCTCAGGAAAGTCACTTAACACTATTTACCTTAGTTTCCTTCTCTGTAAAATAACCTGGAGAAGAAAATCTAATATCTTTTCAAAGAAAACCCCAAATAGGGTCACAAAGAGTCACTAACTGGGGCAGTTAAGTGATACAGTGGATAGAGCACTGGCCCTGGAGTCAGAAGTACCTGAGTTCAAATCTGGCCTCAAACAATAATTTACCTAGCTGTGTGGCCTTGGGCAAGTCACTTAACCCCATTGTCTTGCAAAAACCTAAAAAATAAAAGGAGTCACCACTGAAATAAGTAAATAACAACAACAACAACAAATCTTTTATAAATGCTAATATCAAAGATATTTAGGCAACAAATAGAAATACATAAAAACAAAAGTTATTCCCCCCAGAAGAAATGTTTAAAAGACAAAATCAATTAAAATAATTGCAGAGAATTAGTCATATGAATGAATGCTCCAAAGATTAAGTAAAAAGTAAAATGTAAACAACCCTGGGTATTCACCCAGCAAATTGTCAATGATGATTAAATATAGTAAAATAAATATTAGAATGGATAAAAAGGCACACTAATTTAATGCTGGTAGAGCTGTGAATAGGTACAAAGTTTTGCAAAACATTATGGATTTCTACAAATTTGATGGCTAATATGTCCTTATCTTTAACCCAGAGATTCTAATATTTGGCAGACTGAGGCAAACTAGAGTCAGTTACCAAACAAGAAAATTTCATAAGTGGCAAAATTGTTAAGAAAAACAAAAACAAAAACAAAAAAACTAGAATTAAAATAGATGACTCAAGCTGGCCATTGATTAAATAAACTGGGTCACATAAAAGTAATGTAATGTGATATTAGAAATGATTAATATAATGAATATAAAACAGAATGAAAAGACTCATCTAAGGTGAAATAAAATTAAGTAAGCAAAACCAGGAAAACAATGAACACAACTACAGCTTTAAAAATGAAAAGAACAGGGGTACCTAAGTGACTGGAATCAGGAAAACCTGAGTTCAGTTCCAGTATCAGACACTTACCTAGCTCTGGGACCTTGGACAATTAACTTAATCCCTTGCCTTGCAAAAACCAAAAAAAAAAAAAAAAAAAAAAAAAAATGAAAAGTACTAGCACAGCTAATTTGTGCAGTGGATAGAGCACCTGACCTTGAATCAGTAAGATCTAAGTTTAAATCTGACCTCAAACACTTTATTCTTTTTTTTCCTTTCTTTTTTTTTTTTAAGTTTTTGCAAGGCAATGGGGTTAAGTGGCTTGCCCAAGGGCCACACAGCTAGGTAACATTAAATGCCAGAGGCTGAATTTGAACTCAGGTACTCCTGACTCCAGGGCCAGTGCTCTATCCATTGTGCCACCTAGCAACCCCAAAACACTTTATTCTTATTAGTTGTGTGGCCTTGGTTCACTTAATCCCATTGCCTCTCAAAAAATCAAAACAGCAAAAAGATTCAACACTAAAAAGAACCTATCACAAAACAAGAACAAAGGACCAAGTTTGTTCCCAATGAAAAGATATATCTTTTTAAAATATATTTATCTATCCTGTTAAATATTTCCAAATACATCTAAAAAATAAAAAAAATAATTTTAAATGCTAAATTTTTTCCTTCATCTCCCATTCTCCTCTTGAGAAGTCAAACAATATGATATTGATTTTTAATGGAAATGTTTCAAAGACTAGAGCCAGGAAGATCTGAGATCAAATATGACATCAATCACTTACTAGATGTGTGACCCTGGGCAAGTCACTTTCCCTTGCTTGCCTCAGTTTCTTCAACGTAAATGAACTTGAGAAGAAAATGATACAGTTTTGTGAAGTAAATCTCAAATGGGGTCATGCAGAGTCAGACATAACTGATCATCAAAAATACATTTTGGAACTGTTTTAAATAATTGTTTTAATCAGAATAATCTTCCTCACTTAATAGTTGTGCATTGCACCAGTGTTCTAGTTCTGCTCACTTCATTTACGAGTTCCTATAAATCTAACCAATTTATTCTGCTCACGTTCATCTTTCTTTATAGCAGAAGAATATTTCACCACAATTTTGTACCATAATTTGTTCAGTTATTCTCCAATTGATGGGCAGTATCTCTATCAATTCTTTGCCACAGAAAGAGCAACTATATATATATATATATATATATATATATATATATATATATATATATGTACATATATATATATGTATAATATATGTATGTATATATCTCACCAGCCTCACTTTCTCCACTAGAGCCATCAGTCTAGTGGTTAGATATGAATTAGGATACCTCAGATGGACCTGGAAATGAGGCAATCAGGGCTAAGTGACTAATCCAAGGTCACACAGCTAGTAAGTGTTGTGTCTGAGGATGGAGTTGAACTCCTAGCCTCCTGACTCCAAGGTCAGTGCTCCATCCTCTGTGCCACAGCTTTACCAGTAGTACACAGTGTATGAATTATTTCACATTCCCTCCAGCACTTGTCATTTTCCTTTTCTGTCATGTTAACCAATATAATCAGTGTAAAGCAGTATCTCATACTAACTTTACTTTTCATTTCTCTAGTCAGTATTCATTTAAAGCAGTTTTATGTGACTTTTGATGATTTTTATTTTTTTCTGAAAACTTACTCTTCATATTCTTTGAGCAGTCATCTCATGGGTAATGATTCTTGATTCATTTACCTATATATTTGGAAAATGAGACTCTTATTAGTAAAACTTGCTGTAAAACTTTTCCCGAATTTTCTATTTTCCTTCTAATTTTGCCTGTTTTTGTTTATTTTACAAAAGATTTTTAATTTCATAAAAGAAAAATCATCTATTTTACTTTCTATGATCCTCTCCTTTATTGTTTGTTCATAAACTCTACCTTAATCCAAAGACCTGATAAAAATGTTTTCTTGAATCCCAATTTATTTATGTTATCATCCTTTATGGCTAAAGCATTTATTCACTTTAACCTTATCTTGGTTCATGGTGTGAGATATTTACTTAAGCCTAGTTTCTGCCAAACTGCTTTCCAGTTTTCTCAGCAATTTTTGCCAAGTGATGAGTTCTTATGACAAAAAACTTGATCTTTGAGGTTATCAAACACTAAATTGCTATGATCATTTATTACTTTGCTTTGTGTTTAGTCTATTCCACCAATGAATCACTTTATTTTTTTAGTCAATACCAGATTGTTCTGATGATTACAACTTTATAATACAGTTTAAGATCTGAAATTGCTAAGCTGACTTCCTTCAGTTTTTTTCCAATTGATTATCTACAGATTCTTTACCTTTAATTCTTCCATATCAATTTTATTTTTCTACTTCTATAAAATGGCAGGACAATGAATAAGTAAATTAATTTAGGATTGATTGTCATTTTTATTTTATTGGTTCAGTATGCCCATGAGCAATTAATATTTCTCTAAAAGTTAAGATCTGTATTTATTTGTATAAGTGTTTTTTAATTGTTTATATAATCCTAGAATTTATATTTGTAGGTATAATGCCAAGTATTTTATGTCACCTGCTATTATTTTAAATGAAATTTCTCTTCTCAGCTCTTGCTGTTAGACTTTGTTGATGCTACATAGAACTGATGATTTAAGTGGGTCTGTTTTATATCCTGCAATTATACTGAAGTTTATTGTTTTAATAAATTTTTAGTTGATTCCCCAGGATTCTCTAAGTATACCATTATATTATTTGCAAAGAGTAATAGTTCTATTTTTTTATTTCCTCATTGCCTTATTTTATTCTTTAAAAAATTTTTTCTTGTCTTATTGCTATGGCTAGTATTTCTAGTAAAATATTCAATAATAGTTGTGATAATTGATATGCTTTACCCATGATCTTATTGAAAAGAGTCATTTAATCCAATTACACATACAATTTAATCTTTTTTACCATTATAGAAGTTTTGAAGTACATACTATATATTTTTTATCTGTGTCAAAATTAACTTTCTTGTATGCTGACCTTTCAATTATCAATATTTTTTCCTCCCCCCAAATTTGATAAGTAACCTCTAATTAAGCCACATGAAAATGCTAAATATTTATATGTATGGTCTAAATACTGTCTTCCTGAAGACATCTGAGGCAAGCATCAACATTCATTGTCTTCCCTAAAACAAGATAAGTTTGAAATGGGTGCAGGATTTAGATATAAAGGGTGATCTCATAAGCTGATTAGGAGAGCAAGGAATTGTTTGCCTATCATATCTATGGAGGGAAGAAGAATATATAACCAAACAAGAAAAAGAGAACATTATAAAATACAAAATGGATAATTTTGATTGCATTAAGTTAAAAAAATTTTGCACAAACAAAACCAGTGCAACCCAAGATTAGAAGGAGTAGAACTAGAATAGTAGAAAATAATTTTTAATAGCCAGTGTTCCTAATAAAGGGCTTATCTCTAAAATATTTGAAGAACTGAATAAAACTTCTAAGAATATAAGTCATTCCCCAATTGATCAAAAGATATGAACAGGAACTTTTCAGATGAAGAAATTAGTCATCTATTGTCGTATAAAATGCTCTAAATCATTATTAATTAGAGAAATACATGTTAAAATACTTCTGAAGTGCTACCTTCCTCTTATCAAATTGGCTAATATGACATAAAAGGGAAATGATGAATGTTGGAGAGGATATAGGAAAGCTGAGACAGTAATGCATTGTTGATAGAATTGTGTACTGATTCAGCTGTTCTGGAGAATAATTTGGAATTATGCCCAAAGTGCAATAAAACTGTGATCCAGCAATACCACTACAGGTTTGTATTCCAAAGGAATAATAAAAAAGGAGAAAACCAAAAAGTACAAAAATATTCATAGCAGCTTTTTTGTAGTGGCAAAGAATTGGAAATTTAGAGCATACTAATCAGCTGGGGAATGGCTGAACAACTTGTGGCATATCAATGGAATAGAATAGTATTGTTCTATAAGAAATGGTGAGCAGAAGGATTTCAGAAAAATCTAGAAAGATTTACATAATCTCGTCCTGAGTGATATGAGCAGAACCAGGAAGACATTTTACACAGCAACTCTATGTTATGATCAACTAATACAGACTTATCTTCTCAGCAATACAATTATCAAAGACAATTCTAAAAGACTTGTGATGTAAAAAAAGACTTGTGATGTAAAATACCACTCAGAGTATGAACTATGAAGTCTGAATACAGATCAAAACATACTATTTACACTTTTTAATTTGGGGGGAGGTTGTTTTTTATAATTTTCATGATTTTTCCTCCTTTTCTTCTGATTCTTCTTTAACAATATAACTAATATGGAAATATGCTAAACATGATGGTGCATGTATGACCTATATCAGATTGCTTGCTTTCTTAAGGAATGGGGAAGGAAAAGAAGAAAGGATAAAATATTACAAAATGAATCTAGAAAACTACCTTTGCATGTAATTGAACAAAAAGAATTTTTCAAAAAAATTTTTAAGATCATTTTCTTGAAATACATAGACAGCATGTCCTTAGATTGTCTATTTGTTTCTTTAAAACTAAGTACAAAAATCTTTGAAAATGAACTTGCTGATACCTAACTAAAGCTTAAACATTGTCTTACCCTTTGTAAACGTTTTATCAATCCTTGTCCTACTCTAAAACCCATGTTTTCCAGGTGAATACTACAACTTCCATTTCCTATTTCCCTGCTCGTGGACTTGTAAACACAGTTCAATATCTCAGTGAAAAAAACAAAACAAGAAGAATACCTCATCTGATATTTCTTGCTTGCTATTTTCCAAGATTCTGAGTTCTTAGAGTGATGGAGATCAGGGTCCCAGCACAGCTTCCAATGCTCCAGTGAATATCACTGCTTCTGGGATTGCTACTGAGCTTGCTCTTTCAGTGTACAGTCTGGTGGGAACTTGGGAAGAGAAAGGAGTTCACCACATACAAAGAGTCAACACCAGGCTGGGGAGCTGAGCTGCAGGCATAACTGTGACCTGAGAATTTCTTGATAATTTCTTGAACTATGATGTCTAGGCTTTTTTTTCCCCCTGAGGTCATTTGTTTTTCTGATGAGATATCTTACATTTTCTTCTATATTTTTTCATTTTTTATTGTATTACTGTATCTTGTCTCATGCAGTCATTAGCTTCTGCTTGCTCAATTTGCTCAATTCTAAGTTTTAAGGAATGATTTTCTTCAATAAACATTTGTATCTGTTTGTCCATCTGTATATTCTTTTAAGTAATTATTTTCATAAGTTTCATAAGCATTTCTATATCTCTTCTTATATTTGACTACTTCTGTTTTTATGTTATCTTTTCCTTCAATATTTTTGGGCCTCTCATCAAAATTTCCTGGTACTGGTTAAAAATACAATAATGGATCAGTGTATAAGATAGGTTCAAAAGAAATAATAGTAAAATACTACAGCAATCTACTGTTTGACAAACCCAGAGACATCCGCTTCTGGGAGAAGAACTCACTACTTAACAAAAATTGTTGGGAAAACTGGAAAATAGCATGGCAAAAACCAGGCATAGACTCATATCTCACACTCTAAATTAAAATAAGGTCAAAATAGATACAGGATTTGGATGTAAAAGGCTACACCATAGATAAATTAGTAGACCAACAAATATTCTATCAGATCTATGGAAAGGGGATGTTTATGACCAAATAAGAATTAAAGTACATTACAAATTGTAAAATGAATGATTTTGACTATATTAAATTAAAAAAATTGCACTAATAAAATCAATGCTGCCAAAATTCAAAGGAAAGCTGAAAGCCAGGAAACTAGGAGTTCTGATAAAGGTCTCATTTATAAAATATATAGAGAATTGCATCAAATTATAAGGTTACAAGTCCTTCCCTGATTGATAAATGGTCAAAGGACATGTATCGACAGTTTTCAAATGAGGCAATTAAAGCTATATATAGTCATATGAAAAAAATGCTCCAAATCATTATTGATAAGAGAAATTTAAATTAAAACAACTATGAGGTATCACCTCACACCTATCAGATTGGCCAAGATGAGAAAACAGGAAGATGACTAATGTTGGAGAGATTGTGTGAGGGTTGTGACACTGATGCCTTGCTGGTGGAGTTGTGGATGGATACCCATCAATTGGAGGATGATTAAACAAATAATATTACATGAATATTTTGGAATATTATTGTTCTATAAGAAACCATAAATTGCCAGACTCTAGAGAAGCATGGAATGAGTTGCAGTATCTGATGCTGAGCCAAGAGAACAATGTACCTTGATGAAAGAAGCTCCTCTCAGCAGTTCAGAGAGCAAGGACAATTATATTAGACCAGCTCTGGACAATGTTATCCCCATCCAGAGGAAGAAAAACAAAACAAAAAAACAACAAACCCCCTTCAGAATTATAATTATATATATATATATATATATATATATATATATATATAATGCTAACCTGACTCTTCACTGCACAGGGGAGAGAGGTGGGAAGAGGGAGGGTGGAAGGAAATTTTGTAACTTAAAAATATGCATGTGCACATGCATGAAAAAAAATAAAAATAAAAAAATACAAATATTTTTGTGCCTCTTTTACAAAGCTATTATCTTGTCATAAATTTCTCCCTTTGTTTTTATTGCAATACCTAATTTTTTCCTCTACCACTCTTAATTGATTTTGAACATAATTTTTCACTCTTTCAGGAATTCTTGCTTTATTTCTCTCCAATGCACATATTTTTTAAAGACTGCTTGTTGTTTTGGCTTTATTTCATTTGAGTTTGTGCCTTGATTTTCCTTGTCACCACAGTAGGGCTTGGTTTCTGTTTTTTTTTTTTAATATAGTCAGGTTCTTTTTGTTGTTGCTTATTTTTCACCATATTTCTTGATTTTGAGCTTTATATTAAAATTGGTTCCTAGTGTTGGGAAAGATTTTCACTGTGTCAAGTTCAGACGTTTTTTACATTGCTGTTTGCAGATCTAGCTCTGGAAGTTTTCTATACTTCCCAAATGGTGTGATCTAGAGAGGAGTATCACCATCTCCTTGCCTACACTCTTCCTGAACCAGAAATGACCCTTCATCCCTTGGGACCAAAAATGGTAGTGCTTTTCAGAATTCTTGATCCCTTTTGACCAAGGTGATACTGCCGATAATGACTTCTACTCCTTCTTGAACAAAAGTGCTCCTTTCTTTCTTAAACTATGACCCAGAAGTGACTATATGCAATGGAGCTTCCTATATTATATATAAAATTAACATGAGGATATCTAGTAATCTCTCTTTCTGACCAATTGCCGGATTCTTTACCATCTATGGCTAAAGCCATAAAGTTCCTGTAGCAGTCATTGCTACTGTTGCCACCTTGTGATACCTCTCTTGTATTTCAACCACATAGGCTTCCACATAGGTCAGCTTCTACCCCTGTTTCACAGATCTCTCTGAAACCCTAGTTGTCCTGAGTAAAAAAAAAAAAAAAAAGAATCTTACTCATCTTTTATCAGTTTTCCCACTCCAGAATTTGATTTGAAGGGAAAATTGGGAGTATTCAGCAGAGTGTTTTCTCTATTCCACTATCTTGGTTCCACCAGAAGTTCTATCCCTGTTCTTTTATAGAAGATAGATTCAGAAGGGGTTTTGTTTGTTTTGCAAGTAATGTTAGATGTCTTAAAACATTTTTATTTTCTTTATTTTCCCTTTTATTCTTTGTTACAAATGATGGCCATTTGACAGATGATAATAGGAAGGATCTAGAAGTCATCCATGAAGTTGACATGGTAACTACTACAGCTAAAACTGCTAAAATGGTTCCTTGTACACAATATACAATCTACATTTGTTGACTAGAGTGAGATAATATTCAAAGTCCATAGACAGAAAAGCATTATAGATATTAAAACAACTTCAATTTTGTCATTTAAATTCCAGAGAATAAAAGAAAATTATGGTACCTACATAATTACAAATAATTCAAAAGTGCTCAGAATTTGTATGGGTTATCAGAGATGTAGAATGGTGAGAAAACTTAAAAAAGAAAAAGCTTTTAGACAACTGAGGTCATAAATGATCACTCCCAGCTATATAATACTTTACAATTGTTTATCTGAGTGATCAGCAGTACAAGAATTATTACTCCAGTTTCAGTGATTAGGAAACTGGGGTGCAAACAAATTATTTAATTCATTCCACGATTACACATTTAAGAAGTATCAAAGCCAAGTGTTCTCAAAATTCAAAATTCTTTTGACTATCACTTTGATGCTGAGATCTATGGTCTCAGTAATATGGGTACTAATTCAATAATATGGATCCTAACCCTCAATGCTTTATCATCCCTTGTGACTCTAAATTCTTCAGGAAAAATCCATATAATGTCCTGGGAGTCTCATTTAGATTTCTTGACATTTCGTGGCATGTCTGGACATTCTTGATCTCATGGAGCCAGTGGATTCTTAGGCCTATTCATCCTCTATCCCTTAATCTCAGCACATGATGTCCCTACCTTTTCTACTACCCTTTTAAAAAAACTATATCATGGTTGTTATTCTTTCAAATAATTATTAGGCTTTAATGTGTTGTACCTTTCTCATGTCCTAACCTTAATGGTTTCTTAGGGTAAATTGATTTTTAATTCCTCTTTGCTATTCTTCTATAATAACACCACTGGGTAGGCAAAAATGGGGAGAACAGGTGCCTGTTTAAGAAATCCCAACAATATATAAATATCCAAATGTAGATTTAATGACTACCCTGGTCAAATTAAGTAAGTTATGATGATGCCTTCCAGACAAAGTTCAATATAGGTAATAGAAAATGATACACTATGGAGAGCAAAGTGAAAGGCATTCTTTTAGAATTGTTTTCTCCCATAAAGAAGTATTCAACTTATACCCTATGCTAAAAGATTATTTTAACATTCTCAAGAATTATTCTCTATTTGAATCACCTCAATATGCTTTAAATCTGCCTAATAGCTACTCCTATATTCTAAGTCATTGTTAATAATAAATAAATGAAATTATATTTATATTTCAGACTTCAAGAAATTCTATAATCTAAATTAGGGATTCATGATCAATCAGTCCTTTTCTTTAGAAACCTAATTGAACACTAAATATATTAAAAACTTCTTATAGGCAGAGACTATCCCATTATTTATTTTATGTTTTGCAGCAGTTAATATTGAAACTTCCACAGCAAATACTCAATAAAAGCATTCACTAACAATACTCTTAAAATTTCCCTCTTTGAATGTTGTCTTCTGTTCCCTTTGGAGCAGTCTTATTTTCTTTTCTTTTTCTTTTCTTTTTTAAAAATTTAGGGGTTTTTTTGCAAGGCAAATGGGGTTAAATGGTTTTCCCAAGCCTACACAGCTAAGTAATTGTTAAGTGTCTGAGGCTGGATTTGAATTCAGGTACTCCCAACTCCAGGGTCAGTGTTCTGTCCACTGCATTACCTAGCCACCCCCTTATTTTCTATATATATACCTAGTTTCCTATTACTTCAACTGAATTCCCAACTTTTCCAAGAAAACACCCTTGATTTGGTTGGTAGTGAAATATAGAATCTACTGAAACTACTTCACAATTTCAGAGAAAGCTACTTCTCTTTTCAGCCAGGATTTACTCAGTCATTATTCCTCAGAAAGAGAGAGTGAAGAAAAATACAGGAATTCCAAGACTTTTTTAGTTTTTTGTTACTTTGTTTTCTTTTTTAGAATGGGAATTCCTTCATAACAGGAACTGAACCTGAAATTTTTCTAATGTATGGATCTTCACAATGTCAGAGAAAATTGTCATCATTCTGAGTTCTAAATATAATGTGATGCATACATTATTTTCTAAGTGATATCCCAGTTCTCTCTCTCTCTCTCTCTCTCTCTCTCTCTCTCTCTCTCTCTCTCTCTCTCTCTCTGATATAGAGAAATATAGAGACAGAGAGATAGAGACAGAGGTGGAAATAGGAGGAAAATATGAGAGAGGAAAAGGAAAAATGAAGAGAAGTGATGGTTTTCATCTTATAAATTATATAAAATTATTTTGGATGGGTGAAGAGTAAGGACAATTTCCTGCCTCTTTTGATCAGAACAGGAGAGATGTCAACACTACTCAGAAGTGTCCTAAACAGGCAAATTCTTATTTCCCTCTCTTTATATTTCTATAGCTCAATCAATGTCTAATGAAGTGAAAATTCTGTTTCCTGCCAATCTCTCCCTGTGTTTTCTTACTTCTCCTCTTCAGGCATATACCTTCACCATCCATGTTCTTTTTCTTCCTCCTTGTCAGTTACTCCATATGGAAACTTTCTTCTGTCTATTTTTTAAAGAAATTCTATTTTATTCTGAATTTTGTAGTCCACAACATTATTTCCTTTCACTAGAGGAAATCTGGACTACTCTCTAGAAAGCGCATCACTGCTGGTCAACAACTAGTAAATATTCTCTTTGTTTTTAAATTTTATTTTAGTACTCTTCACTTTCTACCATCACTTGGAAACCTCTCTTCCTTTGAGAGTCGCTTTTTTTGTCATTAAAACCCAATTTTAATCATACTTGTAGATATTCAATGATCTCCAAAATATTCAAGGGACTCTGCATCTCACTCAGACTCATCCTGATATTCCTGCCAATACCTAAGGGATTCAATATGCTTGCCAATATCCCTTTAAATATCATATCATGCCAGTTCCTCAAAGTTATAAACTTCATAACCTTCATCTTCATTCCTCTCTTGCCACAAGTAGTCGATCATACTCTTAATCTAACCCTCATTCTTAATTGTTTTATCTTTTTAAGCAAGAATCTTGAAACTGCACACTCAGAAACTTCCTATTTTTCAGTTTTTCCATGTGTCTTTACTACCCTTAAAACTAATCTGACTTCCAGTCTTTCGAAGCCTTGCAATACTTTTAAGCTACTACCTGTATGGTTTGATGTCATTTCTCTTCATTCACAGTCATATCCTCATGACTGATGAATTCAACTTTAATTTTGGGCTACCCTTCAATCATTCCTCAATTCCTTTTCCTATAATTATTGTCTTGCTAATCTACAGCTCTGGATTGTACCAATATCCACTTTCCATGCTCCTTTTTTATTTGTAGGAGCAATTGTGTCAAGTGGTTCTACACTGATGGATTCTCTGTCTCACTCTCCATTGGTACTATCAACCTTTTTCCTCTTCAAAACCATTTTCCATCCCTCTAAGGAAAAGAGAAAGAAGAGAATATTTATCATAGTTGCCTCCTTTATGCTAAATCTAAAATTTCTTTGCCATATATATTCTCCAATTTTCTTCTGACTTATACCTTTAAGAAGGGGTGACCTTTTCCCTTCTCAAAACCAAACTCTTCATTTGTTCTCTTGATTCTATCCCTTCCCATATTCTCCCAGAATCTGACCTCTTGATTCTTCTTTTGTACTCATCCTCAGTCTGTCCTTTTCCACTGACTAATTCCTTGATATGTAAAAAACATGCCCAGGACTCATTTTTCTCTAAACAAAAAACAAAAGGCATAAAAAACCCTCATTTAACTGTGCTTTCCCTCAAAGTATCATCCCATCATTCCTCCCCCCACTTCACTGTCAAATTCTTCAAAGTTTCAAAAACAATTTGTTCTTTTCCTTATCTCTCACACATTTTACACTCCCTTTTCATCTGGTTTTCAACATCATTACAGTTTAAAGTATTCTCTCCCAAGTTCTCAGTCTTTTAATGGGTTAGTTTAAGGAATTTTGCCATCTTTCTTCTTAACCAATCTATAATTTCAATGCTATACCAACAACAATTTACTCCTTGATAATCACTTCCCTTTGACTTTCTAAACACTCTCCACCATGAGTAACAAGATGAAGGAAAATATTTTTCCCCATACTCTTAAAACTGCAAATAACAGGCAATAATAAATGCCATTTATATGGTGTGTCATAGTAGGGAAAATACAAATATCTCTTTATCCACAGAATAATCCTGAGAGATAATGCTCTCTTCACTTTTTAACAAATGAAGTAACAAAGGCAGAACATAACTTGTCCAGCATTATGAAGTTAATAAGTGTATGGGACAATTATTAAACTCAATTTTTGCTCATTTCTAATTCAACTCAGAATTAGGGTAGTTGCCTCAATTAAATACATTTTTTTGAAATTTTTGGTTTCTGAAAAGGTTTATGAAACATGAAATCCTATCAGTTATCCATAACATACAGTTATCAACAGCTTTGTGTTACAGTGAATTGGATATCAGGAAGACTCAAGTTCAGATTTGGTCTTGGGCAAGTTACTTAGCCTATCTTCAGTTTATACTCTGAGATTCACTTAGAAATTTCATTGCTGCTTCAGTCTCAAGGAATCAAGATCACTACTATATCAAAGAATTCAATTCACTCAATCATCAGGACTGAACTTTGCTCATCAGTAACTGCATGCTTTATTTATCCCCTAATATTTACCATATACATCTTAAGCTTAATATGTCCAAAATGACAATCATTTTATTTTTCCCTAAAACTCTTTCATCTCCTATAATTCCTAATTTATTTCTAGGGTATTCCTACTTATTTAACTACTTAACTAATGTCATCCTAGAATCTTTATTTTTTCTTTGACTTTCATAGTCATACAGTCATGAAGTCACATTGATTCTATCATCAAAAAAATTCTCAAATTATCTATCTATTTACATAACCACTAGAATATCCTCATCACCTCCCAAATCTATTTCAATAGATTCCTCATTGGCTTTCCTGTTTCTAGTCAATCCCCTTTAAATTCATGTTCTCATACAGTTACAAAATTGATCATTTTAATATATTGATATGACCATATTACCTCTCCTCCCCCCAAAATATGTGTATGTGAATACACATGTATGGAAAGGCATGTGTGTATATGTTTTATGTGTATGTAAATATGACTAACATTTGTATATACACTTGCTTGTGTGATCATGATTATGTCTTACTATCTTTTAGATTTTTAAGCTAATATTTAAAACATACACACTGTTTCCCACTTAATTTTCCAGTCTTAATTCAATAATTTCATATCAAATGCTGTCTGCTATAGTCAAGGTGCTGGAACTACTTATTCTTAATATTTTTATATATGTCTTCCAGACATAGTATAGGATAGGGATATATCAGAACTTACTCTATTTTATATCTGCCTCTTAAAATGTTTAACATTTTCCCAAATAATAGTTCATATATCATCTTCTTCATGAGGTATTTGCTGATCCTCCCAAATGTTAATATTCTTTTTGTTAGCATTTTATTTTCCAATTATATACAATAGTAGTATCTAGCTATCATTTTTGAAAAGTATTGAATTTTACAATTTCCCCCTTCCTTTCCACCCACAGAAGGCTGTCTGATAGTCTTTACATTGTTTCCATGCTACACATTGATGTAAATTGAATGTTATAGGAGTAAACATAAACCCCCTTCCTCCCCCAAGAAATTGAGAAACCTGAAGAATAGAGAGGGAAAAAAAAAAACAATGTACTTCAGTCTGTGTTCATATTCCAATGTCTCTGTCTTTGGGGTGAGTTGCTTTCTTTACCATAAGTCCACCAGAGAAGTTGCTTCAATCTCTCTCTCTCTCTCTCTCTCTCTCTCTCTCTCTCTCTCTCTCCTTTCATCCTGGTCCTGTCCAAAAGTATGTTGAATCTGAGTACATTCTCCCTCAATTTTCCCTGTCTTCTATCACCTTATTCCCTCCCCCCACCATTCCCCCTTATTCCATTGCTTTCTTCTCATTTTTCTCTTAGGGTAAGATAGATTTCCTCACTCTATTAAGTGTGTATGTTATTTCCTCTCTAAGTCATCTCTGATGTGAATGAAAGTTTACTCATTCCCCCTTGCCTTCCCCCTTTCCACTCCATTGAAAAAGCTTTTTCTTGACTCTTATGTGAAATTTCTTAGCTTCTTCTTCATCTCCTTTCCCTTCCTCCCAGTACTTTCCTTTATCACCCATTGGCTATCTTTTTTTATTATATTATACCATTATAATCCACTCCTTCCTATGTCCTGTCTATATATGCTCCTTCTAACTCTAACTCTAACTCTAACTCTTATAAATGATAAAGTTCATATGAGTTATCAATATCTTCTTCCCATGCAGGAATACAAACAGTTCAATATCATTAAGCTCTTCATAGTTAGTCCTTCTCTTCCACCCCACCCCCCCCCACCCCGCCTATGGTTCACCAGAGTCCTGTACTTGGAGATCAAACTTTCTGTTCAGCTCTGGTCATCTCAATAGGAAAGTTTGAAAGTCCCCTGTTTAATTGAAAGTCCATCTTTTCCCCTGAAAGAGGATGTTCATTTTTTGCTGGGTAGTTGATTCTCAATTGTAAAACAAGATCTTTTGCCTTCCAGAATATCATATTCCAATCCCTATGAATATGGATGCTGCCAGATCCTGTGTAATCCTGACTATAGAGCTTTGGTAGTTGAATTGTATGTTTCTGGCAGCTTTTAGAATTCTCTCTTTGATTTGGGAGTTTTGGAATTTGGCTATAATATTCCTGGAAGTTTTTCTTTTGGGATCTCTTTCAGGAGGTCACCGGTGAATTCTCTCTATTTCTATTTTACAGTCTGTTTCTAGGATCTCAGAGCAATTTTGCTGTATTATTTCTTGAAAAATGAAGTCCAGGATTTTCTCCTGATCATGACTTTCAGATAGCCCAATAATTTTTGAATTATTTCTTCTGGATCAGTTGTTCTGAGGTCAGTTGTTTTTCCAGTGAGATATTTCACATTTTCTTCTAATTTTTGGCTTTTTTGGAAGAGTTTTATTTCTTCCTGGTTTTTTTGCAACATAATCAGCTTTATTTAGTTCTATTATGCATTTGAAGGAGTTATTTTTCTTCAGAGAGCTTTTTTTAATCTTCTTTTCCAGCTGGCTAATTTGCTTTTTAAGGCAGTCTTCTCTTCATTTGCCTTTTATTTTGCTTTTATACTTTCTTCAGTATTTTTTGTATATCTTTCACCAAGTTGTTGATTTGGTTTTCATGATTTTTCTGCATCACTCTCATTTCTCCTCCCAATTTTTCCTTCATCTCGCTTAATTGATTTTCAAAGTATTTTTTGAGTTCATCCATAGTCTGAGCCCATTTTCTGTTTCAATTGGAGGTTTTAGATATGGAAGCTTCGATTTTCTCATCATCTGAGTATGTATTTTGATCTTTCATGGGACAAAAGTAATTTTCTCTGGTCAGATTCTTCTTTTTCTGATGTTTATTCATTTCCTCAGCGCTCAAGACAGCCCTTACAAGGCTTTGGGTTTTGCGGGGGGGGGGGAGGACACCCCAATGGAACCTTTATTCCTCCATGGCCTTATGCTCTCTTGCCTGTGCTTTGATATGTAGATGGCCCTGTACTTCTCTCTGTCCTAGGACTATAAGGTGGAATCCAGGTTGGCTACTTAGTATGGAAGCCCAAACTGCAACCTGGATCTGAGTATAGGTTAGCCCCAGAGACCTAACCCAAGGGAGAGCTGAGAAATTTCTGCAGATTTCCCTTACAGTCTCTAGGGGTACAGGCTGCTTTCTCCAGATTTTTGCTGCAGGTTCTGTGGCTGATGCTCCTCACTCCACACTCATTCTGGTGTAGGAGAGTTCTCTCACCGCCTCTTCAATCTGTTGAGGGTGATCTCTGGGCTGAACTGGCCTGGGCTGTGCTGCGCTGTGCTACTGCTGTGGCTTTTTTCCAAACCCTGGTCTTGGTGAAACATACCTTTCCCATGGAACTTCTATGTGTTCTTGGACTGGGAAAATGTATCACTCTGTCTTTCTGTGGGTTCTACCCCACTAAATTTTGTCTAGAGTCATCATTTATTGTCTTTTATGGAATTTGGGGGAGGAGTTCCTGGGAACTGCTGCCTTCATGCTGCCATCTTGGCCAATATTATTTCTCTTTCGACAATTTATATTACTCTGAAAATACTTTACCATTGTTCATTCCATTATACTATCCATTGCACCTATTGCATACTTCAATATAATTAATTTCTGAATCACAAACACACACACACACACACACACACACACACACACACACACACACAGAGTCACAGAATATAGAACTGGGATATAATACAGTAGTTATCTAGTTCAATTTATACATCAAAGGAATCCCCATTAGAACATGACACAGGTGAGCAAGTAGCCTCTACTTCAATTTGTCCATGGAGGGAGGATCGCCTCATCTCTCTAGGCAAATGATTCCACTTTCAGATGGCTTTAATTGTTAAGAAGATTGTTTTTGTTCTCCACTGACATCAGGCCTCAATTGGATTTTTATAGCTTTTACACATTTTCCTTGTTCTGCCTTCTGTGACAAAAAAATTATATGAGAACACACTTTGCCTTAAACTCTATCTTCTCTTCACCAAGCTTTAAATGGTCCTCAAATGTCATGAAGTTAAGGTTTTTCACCATTTTGATTTTGTCTGTTTACACATTCTTTAGTTATCAATATCATTTTTAAACTTCAGTACCAAGAATTGAACACTATAATTCAGATAAGGTCTCACAAGGGTAGAATACACTGAACTTATCATCTTCCTGTTTCTGAAGCTCTGCTCCTCCTAATACAACCCAAGGTCACATTGACTTTTCGGAATGCCACATCATACTGCTAACTGATATTAAGCTTGCATTCTATTCATATCCCTCTATTGAGATTCTTTTTCAGAATACCTGATTTATATCCCTGCCTTTCCTTATTATATTTCTGAACTAGATTTTTTAAAATTCAAATGTAAAACTTGAAATTTTTCCTTATTGAATTTTGTCTTATATGATTCAGCCAAGTATTCTTACCTGTCCAAATTCCTTTGGATGTCTTCTCTATTTCAGCATGTTAACTATTCCTCCCAGTTTTATGTCATCTGAAAATTTAATGAGCATGCCACCTATGATTTTATCCATATCTTTGATAAAAAAAATTAAACATCACAGTGCCAAATATAGATCCATAGGGTATTGCATCCATGACACTGAACCATTAACACGATCCAACCAGTTCTGAATACATCTGACTTTATTATGACTTAATCCATTTCTTTCCAACTTCTCTACAAAAATAGAATGAGACATTTTATCTAAATCTTCACTACAATATAAGCACACTATGTATATATATATATTTATAAATATATATATAAATATATATATATATATATATATATATATATATATATATATATGATTCTCCATACTTTTAGTATAGGAAATCTCTCAATTAAAGGAAATTAATTTAACCTGACATGACCTCTTTTAGATAAAGTCAGTATTTATTAATGGTCACTTCCTTTTCTAGATGAATGCCAATAATCTCTTTCATGATGCTTTCTAGAATTTCATAAGGACTCAAAGTCAAACTCATTGGCATATAATTAGCAAATACTCTTTTTTTAACCCTTTCTGAGAATGTAGGCAACAATCTCCTTCATTCCTATGATATCTCTACCATTTTAAAGGTTATTTCAAAATATACTGACTGTTCCTCATCAATCATCTCTAATCATATCTATTATTTCTTTGCCAATTTAAGATTGCTTTACAAATTTGATTGAGGTTGGATGACTTTAATCCAACAAGGGCAGATAATTGCTTTTTTAAGTTAGATTTCATTGTGAATTTTGAATATCAAATACTTGTTCATCATTGTTTACTTTGTCAATTTAAATGTAAAAATAATTCATCTAAGCAAGGAAGAGGTCTTAAATAGGAATTCTGCAGCTTTGCTTATTCTCAAGAGAATTTAGCTAGTCTAGGGTCAATGTCCTTGAAAGAATCAAGGCAATATAGAATGGAAAAAATGACAGAGTTTAAATAATTTTTTAAACTAAGGTCAAATAAAAGAAAATCAAAGTTCAAGAACATGACAACTGGACACTTGTGGGTAATGCTAAACTTGAGGGTATGACCCCCTGTGTGTAGATAAGATGGAATGAAAGAGTAAGATATAGGAATTAAATAAATTGTGGTATTGGGAGGTTGTTATTTGAAAGAAGCTTGATAAGTAATAGCTAAGGCAAGAAAGACTAAGCATTCACCAAGAAGTTAAGCATCCAACTCACTAAAGAGGAAGGAAAATATCCTTGAGTTAACTGGATAGCTTCTATCTAAAAAAAAAAAAAAGATTGGGTGATAAATTTGAATAGGATATAATGTGAATTCCCAGGAAGAAAGTTAAATGATAGTGATATAGGATCTTAAAGAATTAAAGAAAATCAAGGAGTGTTTCAGTGAGTTGTAGAATATGTAAAAAGGTATAGTATAGACCATATTAGAAAGACTGGTGAGGGAAAAAAAGGAATCCAGGTGTCAGATGAAAACTATTTTGAGAGAAACCAATGAACCAGTACCACGTTTTCTTTCTATTTTTGAAGGGAATAAGAAATCTTTAGCTATTCAAGCAATATAATTTAATGAAAAAATATTAGCAAAGGACTTGTGTTCAAATATCACTTCTGATCGGTAAACTTAGGCAAGCCATTTAACCACCATGGCTCTCAATTTCTCAACTATAAAATTAAGTAATTGGACTAGATGAAATCTTAGATTCCTTTTAACATAGACATTTGATCATGTGACCTAGAAATTGTTTGCAATTTAACAACCTTAAAGAGTTTTGGGGTCACTATAAGTAGTTGAATTAAGTGACTTACTTAGTGTTACATAGCTAGTACAAATCAGAAGTGGACATAAATAAAAATCATAATATCTCCAAGGGGCCTTTATCCACTATGTCAATTTTTTAAAAGTATTTTCTTATAATTTGCTTATGGTTCTATAACTATCCTGTCTCATGTACATGTGCTCAAAGATTGTCTCTTTCAGCTCTCTTCTTATAGTTAAGAGATGAATAGGCATGTGATAATTAATATCTATTTGGGTGTCATAGGCATGTTTCTTTATGTTCAACTGTTTAAAGAAGATAGGCCAGGGTTCAGAAAGCTCTAAATAGCATTCACCGACAAGTTGGAAGATAGAAGTGTCAAGAGAACACTAAATTGAAAAAATATAGTTCTGTTCTTGTGAAGTTCTAAAAGAACATCAGTAATTTTAATATTCATTATAGACATTTAAAATGTCCATATACTGATATATTTTAACCTCAGGAACTAGTTGTGTTATGCTTTGCTTACAAGTGACTTTAGGATTATACTTTCCCTCATCTTATTCTAATAAATTGATGTTTAAATATATATCTAAAACCAAAATAATTAAAGCTAATAATGCAGTTCCTAGAATTTGGTGACAAAGAACAAAGAAAAAATTTTAATTAGTATGCAAATACAGTTTAAACAGGAAACTGAATCACAGTACAGTCAGTCTCAAAGGAACAGCCTGGTTTAGTTACTACAGTGTAAGTCCTTCAAAAAGAAATTGGGCAATCTCCTCATAACTCGTTAATTATAAATAATATTCTACTCAAGATGCAGATCAAGACTGTGGAATCCATTAGTTTTTTTGTAAAGGTAACAGCACCATCCACTGTTTCTTCCACTGGTAAGCATCATTTTCTCATTTTTGAGACTCCAGATTTTTTCTTAAATTCATTATATTTCTAACATTATTAGGGCTAGGTGGGAATAGTTTCTTATCTTTCCTCTTCTTTCAAATACTACTCCTAAGAGAGCATCTTTCAAAAAAAATATAATCCTGACAAGAGTGGATAGGTCTATGATGATGACCAACACATTGTCGGAATTCTTGTGAATAGTTTACAGACAAGATTATACACAAGAGGATTAGTACGTGTGTGTGTGTGTGTGTGTGTGTGTGTTTGTGTGTATAAATCCCACATTCTAAGAACAGATTTAGTTATTTGAATTATCTGAAGGAAAATATTATGCAAAAGGAGGTTAAGGTAAAGGCAACTGAGTTCAATTAAAAAAAAACAGTATGCTTTCTGTCTAGAGAAGTTCACATCATAAAAACAAAATCAATTTGGGTTAATGGAGCCAATTTCCTATGAATACATGGCCTAAAATAACAACAAAATGGTAAAAATATTTACTGTTGAGGAGACTCTATGGGTGATCAACAAATAAATTAATGATACTGTGAATAAGGTGATATAGAGCTTCAGAGAAAAAAAGTGAAACCATTATCTTCAAAAAGCCTTTAATCCTTCTTTAAAAGAGGTAAGGAATGAGGGCAGCTAGGTGACCTCAGTGGACAGAGCACTGACCCCAGTTCAAATTTGACCTCAGCCACATAAAATTATCTAGCTATGTAGCCTTGGCCAAATCAACTGACCCCATTGTCTTGCAAAAACAAACAAAAAAATAGGTAAGGAATGATATTGAATCTGAACCTTATGCAAGCATGCATAAAACCAGGTTAGTGCTATATCTTTCTCAACAATAGAAGGAGGGGAAGATTTTGATGAAGTAATCTTAGAGTCTCCTGCAGAATTGGATTGGTGGAAATAGCCATGGCTTTACTACTTGGTCAGTTGGTACCCAAATACCATCTTGAGTGAACATGCTACATGGATGACCTTGAACAATCATTTCACCACTATTGTTCTCATCTGTAAAATCAGAGGTTTGAAATCAATTCTATGCTTCTAATATTCCTTCCTCTGCAAAACCAATGAATCTATTCCATAGTAGCAGTATTATTATAAAATATATCATTGGAATTAAATATTTCTGCCAATAAATGGCAGACAGACTTAAAGAGTTCATCAAATATGTGATTGGCTTTCAGGGAGGAGGGGGAAGGAGAGCAGTGTGAAAGTATTGTTCTCAGGTACTGTATATAAAATCAAAAAGGAACAAGAGAGATGAGTGAATTTGTAGCAGGGGGGCAGATAAACTTTTCAGAGGCTTGGACATGGTAAGTAGTACAGTAGGAATAATAGTTCGGCTAAAATATGGAGTTTTGTGAAAAAATATAATAAGAAATGTTTCCCTTTAAATTTTGAAATAACAATGAAGGATCTTCAGACACTCTTCTAATTGACCTCATATTTACTGTCCTCATAACTCACTTGAATTTTTGTATTTTCATTTTCCAATCTGACATCCACTGAATTCTCACAAATTAGAAAGAAGTCAAGGATTAATGGACAGCAGCTAGGCTCAGGAGGGATAGGTCACTGCTGCTTGATTATTTTCTTTAAATTTATTTATTTATTTTCATCCATATGCATATGCATATTTCCAAGTTACAAAATTTCCCTCCACCCTCCTTTCCCACCCCACTGCCCTCAGCAGAGAACAATCAGGTTAGCATTTTACATACATATTTTATTAAATATATTAACAAATCAGTAATTTTTGGCATGAAGAATTACAATTAAGGGAGATATATAAGAGATAAGTTTTATAAATTGTTCATCATATTTGGAAGGGTTGATTGTTATTTTTTCTGTTTTGTTTTCTTTTGCTTTTCTTTTTTCTTCCTCTGGTTGGGTATAATATAGTCCACAATCAGTCAAATATAGCTGTCTCAACAATATGAACTGTTCAGAGAAGTTGCTTCCATCAAGGTTGTTCTTCTCATCATGTTGATGTGTACATTGTTCTCTTGACTCTACTCCCTTCACTCAGCATCAGATCCCATAAGTCATTCCACACTTCTCTAATGTCTGACCATTTATGGTTTCTTATAGAACAATAATATTCCATAATATTCATGTACCATAACTTGCTTAGCCATTTCCCCAATTGACAGGCATCCCCTCAATTTCCTATTCTTTGCCAATACAAAAAGAGCTGCTATGAATATTTGGGACTTTATTTTAGGACTTTCCCCCTTTTTTACAATTTCTTCTGCACATACTCCTAGAATTGGAATTGCTGGGTCAAAGGGTATGAACAGTTTTATTGTTCTTTGGGCATAGTTTCATATTGCTCTCCAGAAAGGTTGGATCCATTTGCAACTCCACCAGCAATGCAACAATATCCCAGTTCTCCTACAACCTCTCCAGCATTGATCATTTTCCCTTATTTTCATCTTAGTCAGTCTGATAGGTGTGAGATGATACCTCATTGTTGTTTGAATTTTCATTTCTCTGATCAATAGTGATTTGGAACATTTTTGATATAATTATATACATATATATATATATATATATATGTATAGCTTTAATTTTTTCATTTGAAAACTGTCTGTTTATATCCTTTGACCATTTATCAATTGGGGATGCTACTTAATTATTAACAATTGATCCCAGTGAGGAAAAAGGAGACTATATGATAAACATTTGTCAGAAGAAAAAATAGATTAAAATATCAAAACAAAACAAATCAGAAGTCACAGTGGAAAGTATCAAGCCAAAAAGGAGAAATAAAATGAAAATATAAATATACTCATAAATATATATATATATGCATTGATTGATAAATTATTAGCATTGATTGCAATTCAGTCATGTCTGGATCTTTGTGATTCCATTTGGCAAAGATACTGGAGTGTTTTGTTATTTCCTTCTCCATCTTATTTTATAGATAAGGAAATTGATGCATATAGTATCAGAGGTTAAATGACAGGCTAAGCTAGGTTATGAGACTTGTCCAGAGTCACATAACTACTAAATTTATAAGCCTTCAATTTAGGAAGGTGAGTTTTCCTGATTCTGTGCCACTTAGTCACCTACAAATTATTATCTTGATATTTTTCTTTTCTATTTAACATTCTGTAGCCTTTTGCAATTGAATAAAATGACTGTACTTTTTAACAGAATGATTGTATTGAGACATACACTTATTTTCAGCAGACTCACAGAAAATAGCTTTGGAACAATTCAAATAGCCAAAGGGGATCAGGATATTGTGTACCTCATCCCATGTCATGTGATTCAGATTCTACTTCTAAATGTTTATATTTTAAAAGCTTAACTTTCTATGTGATTTGGAGATGATGAGTATCCTGTTTAACGTGATCATTTTAAAATGTTGTTCTTAAATTTTTATGGCTCAATATTATGTTGGACAAATAAAACAATAGTTTTTATGAAAATTTAATGTTTCATTGTTGAATTCTCAGAGATACTTTGAAACATTGAATTCTAATACAGAGACTTGCCTTCTAAGAAATCATGCTCCTGTTCCAGAAGTATTTCTATAAGTCTGAAAATGATTAAAACTACTATGACTATAATTTTTCTCCTGTGCAGATAGGTGATAAAGCTATGTCAAATGCTTATATTTGTTCACATTATTCAGAGGTTTGGTGAAGGAAAAAAATCATGACCACAGAAATGGAAGTGGGATGTCAGATAATTGTGGGTGAGCAAGAATTTCTTAAGTACTTACTATGGCCAAGTACTGCACTAAATCCATGGGGTGTATGAGGGAGAAGAGCAAAAATAAGATTCCTGATCTCAGTGAATACACATTTTAGTAGGGGAGAAAACATGCCAATAGCAATGTACATACAAAAAAATATAGCTTCAATGGAAATTAAGGGACTATAAATAGTTGTAAAGTGTATTAGAGTTTGAAGCCTTGTATAGCATACTTAAGTAATCTCCTAGATTGCCAAAAAAAAATTTGTCCATTTTTCCTATCTAGTACTTTTTAAAATTTGAATGAGGAGACTCTGCTTTCATTGGTATGTCTACATTAAAAGTTTCTTAATTATGTACAGATTTCACAATTCAATTTATTCTCACATGGGGCACCAACTATGTGATAGAAAAATGCAATCTAACACCAACTGTTCACTTCTTTTGTAGTTATTAAACACACAACAGGGTTCTCTTTACTGACATGTATTCCCCCAGTCAAGGTTCCTCTCTGACATTGCTGTACTCTGTAGTATGGCATTTACTAAAAGTGGAGATTCAATTGGATAATTAATAAATATGCCCCTCTACAAATATTTAATTCTCAAGGGCAGGACAATAAATGTGAAATTAGTGTCATAAAACCATTGGCTCTCACATTTGAAGGAAACTTAGAGGTCATCTAATTCAACTTCCCAATTGATACCAGAATTTTATTTAAAATGTTTCTGAGAAATGTCTACCTATCTTTTTTTGAATATTTCTGGTGTAAAGGAGGTCATTATTTCCTTACATAAGTGCAAATATAAGAAAATGTTTCCTAATACTGAATTAAGAAGTTTCTTCCTGTAACTTTTCTTCATTGGTTCTTGTGTCTTGGTTTTCTAAACTATAAATTATTTTATAAACTATAAACTATTAATGGTCCCTTACTACAGCAAAATAATTCATCTATTCCTTCCTAATTGATTCTCTATTCATTCCTCACTGAAGCTATTCCAAACATTCTGACCTCAAGTCTTATAGACTTTCCCAACCCTTCACTCTGTTTATATTTTTCCCCTTTTTATCCCCCTTTATCTGTATTTATCAGTATTTTGTTTCTGAATACCACCCCTTCAGTTTGTTTACCTTCCTATATCCACACCCCTTTCTTTCCCCTTTCCCCATTTTTCCCTTTTCCCTCCCCTTCCTTCTGTTAGTTCCCATTTTTCCTCCCCCTCCCTTTCTCCATCCCCCCTCCCCTTTTGACCTTTTAATACTTGAAAGGTAAGATTTTTTTTTAAGTTAACTGAGTATGTGTATAAGTTAACTTTAAGCCAAGTCTGATGAGAAGAAGATTCAGGTGTTTCTCATCTCCTCCCTTCTTCCCCTCTATTACCATAGGTCTTTGGTACCTCTTAATGTAATGAGATTTACCCCCATTCAATCCCCTCCCTCTTTCCATCTCATTCCTGTCCCCCTTTTTAAGGAGGAGGTGTTTTTAAATCTCTATCTGAGTCTCATAGAAAATTATGAGTATCCATCACTTCTAGCTAAGTATATTCTCTCTCTAATAGAGTTACAATTCTTGAGAGTTATTAGAGTCTTTCTCCCTAGTAGAGTTATAGCCAGTTTCATCTCATTGGATAGCAGTCTCATAGATAAGTCATGTGTGTCCATCACTTCTGGCTAGGTATATCCTCTCTGTTAGAGTTACAATTTTCAAGAGTTATAAGAAATTTTTTCCCCATGCTGGGATGTAGCCAGTTTCATCTTATTGGATAACAGCTTTTTTTTCTTTACCCCCTCTTTTTTTTTAACTTTCATGTATCTCTTGAACCTCCTGTTTGATGTCCAAATTTTCTATTTAGCTCTGGTATTTTCATCAGGAATTTTTGGAATTCTTCCATTTCATTAAATGTCCATCTTTTCCCCTGAAAAAAGAAGGCTCAGCTTTGAGGGATAGTGGATGCTTAAATGCATTCCAAGGTCCCTTGCTTTTTGGAATATCTTGTTCCAGGCCCTTTGACCCCTTAATGTTGATGCAGCCAGGTTCTGTGTAATCCTTACTGTGGCTCCATGGTATTTAAATTGTTTTTTTTCTGGTTGCTTGCAGGATTTTCTCTTTTATCTGATAGTTCTGGAATTTGGCCACACCATTCCTTGGTGTTTTAATTTTAGGATCTCTTTTCAGAGGGGATTGATGTATTCTTTCAATAACTACTTTGCCCTATGGTTCCAGGGCAATTTTCCATCACTAGATCCTATAATATTAAGTCCAGGCTTTTTTTTTCTCTTCAATGTTTTCAGGAAGTCCAATAATTCTCAGGTTGCCCTTCCTTGATCTATTCTCAAGGTGAGTGGTTTTAGTGATGAGGTATTTTACATTTTCTTCTATTTTTTCTATTTTTTTATTTTGCTTAACAGGCTCTTGCTGTCATTAGTTTTTGCAGACTCCATTTTTTTTTAGAGAGGAGTTTTCTTCATTTACCTTTTGTAACTCCTTTTCCAATTGGTCAATTCTAGTTTTGAAAGAGCTTTTCATTTGACCAATTGAAGTTTTGATAGAATTATTTTCTTTTTTTTCATTTGCCCAATTGAGGATCTGAGAGAATTATTCTCATTTTGTATTTGTCCAATTGCATTTTCCATTAATTTGTTTTATTGTTGCAAAGTGTTAATTGACTATCCCAAATTTTCCAATTGATTTTTAAACTCCTTCCTTTCTTTCTTCAAGGAAGTCTTTCTGTGCTGGAGACCAGATCATATTCTCCTCAGAGTTTCTAGGTCTCTCTGAGTTAGGGTCTTTTCCTTCCAAGAATTTTTCTATGGATTCACTTTTCTGCTGACCTTTCTTCATTTTTCAAAGACCTTGATTTGGGGAGGGGCTGGTTCACAGAGATGAGGTGTTGGGTTCCCTAGAGGCTTTACTCACTGACTGCAATATCTTCATCTGGCCAGAAGGGGTGGTAGAGGATTTATTCACGGAGTATAATTTCTCCAGCTGGCCAGTAGGAGGTGCTGGTTGCTTTCTCTGGAGTGTCTGTGACCTTGATTGATGCCCTCTCCCTTGGCCTGGAGGGAGTGATTGAAGCTGTTAAATACATATTTCTTTATTCAATGGTGGGCTTTACCCTGGAGTGAGGTCATCAATCTCCCTATTATGAACTGGGCTGGTTCTGCTCACACACCTGTGCCTGGAGCAGAAGTAGTCTGTAATTGTGTTTGTTCTGGGAAGAGGCCTCAGTTGCAATGCAGGTGTGGACTCAGACTTCTTCAGACCAGAGGAGCCCTGGGATGATGTCCACAGCTCTCCCACACTGGAACTCTCCCCCCCACAGGCCTGTCCACAAGCTCCAGATGGTTATTGCCAACACCAATGCCTCTGTTCCCTAGTTGACCCAAACTGCCGCAGTCTAGCCTGGAGCTAGTCAAGCAGGTCCAGTTCTCAGGCCGTCAGTCTCCTGGACTCCAACCCCACTGCTAATCAGGCTGATCCACAGCTGATCCACACTCTGCACCCAGACTCACCCAACATTGTGGAAAACAAATCCTGATGTAGTTGTTCTTTCTCCTGGCTTTTCTTTCAGGGTTTTGTGGATCAGATTTCTGTTAAGAGGTTTGTTTCATATCAGAGATGGAAAAAGATCAGGAGACTGTAGACCTGTGCCTGCCTTCTCTCTGCCATCTTGGCTGGAAGTTAGACTTTCCCTACCCTTAAACCCTTTGAGTAAAGAGGTCCTGTTCTTTACCAAGCAAACTGAGCAATTGCTCAGTAGTTTCTGTTTATCTTTTCTTCTTATCATAAAGATCATGATTTTATTCTTTACATGTTCTCCACTTCTTTCTTCCAATCTCAGATAATGAGAAGTCCCTTCTATGCATGTCCAAGATCCCATCCCCTCTGTTCTTCAGAAGGATTCCCCTAATATCATTCTCCCTTTCTTTAATTTTTAAATTCTTTATCTACTGATTCCTTTTCTACTAAAGTCAATAGGTCCAAGTTTCTCTCACTTTAAAAAAACCTTTACTAAATCCTATGACTATATTCAAACTATCATACTTACAGAACAACTTTTTGTTTGTTTGTTTGTTTTATTTTGCTTTTGCTAGGCAGTGAGGTTGAGTGACTTGCCCAAGGTCACACAGCTAGGTAATTATTAAGTGTCTGAGGTTGCATTTGAATTCAGGTCCTCCTGACTCTAGAGTCAGTGCTCTATCTACTGCACCACCTAGCTGCCCCCAGAAGAACTCTTTCTTAAACTTCTAGGGAGGAAACTATTTAAGCTGATTTTCTCCACATCTTTTCTTTTCATTTACTTCTCATGTCTTTGCAATCTACCTTCCAAAGTTATCCTCCAACTAAAACTTCTTTCCAAAATTAACAATAGTCTCCCTTTATAAATTCAATTTTATTTTTAGGTTCACATTATCTCCATCTCTCCCCATTGAGAAAGCAAGAAAAACAAAACTGATAAAACTGTATAATGGAACAAGTTCGATTCTTTCATTCTTCACTCAATCCATCTATCTGGAAGTAAGCATCATGTTTAAGCAAGATTCTCTGTAATTGTGATTAGTCAAAATCATTGTGTTGATAGGATTTCTTAAGTTTTTCAAATTTGCTTGTTTGAACACTATTGCTATTATATTATAATTAATTCTACTAGTTCTACTCATTTTACTTTGCATCACTTTATATGTTTTCATAAGTTTCTATGAAATCATTCCTTTAATTACTTCTTATATTACTTATTCAATCATTTCTCAATTGATGACCACCTCCTTAGTTTCCACTTCTTTGACATGACAAAAGTACCTAACTACAAATATTTTGTGCTGAGTCCTCTTCCTCTTTCTTTAGTCACATTGGTGTATAAACCCAATAGTTAATATTTACTAATAAACAGATTTTTGTGTGTAGTTCTAAATTGTCAAGCCAATTCAGAGTTCTATAAAACAATGCTATAGCATAGTTTTCCCTTAAATATTGCAAAGATGTTCCTCCTATTTGTTTCTTCTCTTCTAATTTTAACTAACTGGATTTCTGTCTTAAACATCATCATTTTGATGGTAGGAGATATTGCATTGTTATTGATTTATTCTTCCATCTTGACTTTGTACTTCATGTTACTACTGATTTTGAATGCTTTTGAGAACATTTTTTGTTCCATTGAGTCCTTCTGCCACTTTCTTGGAGGCATTGAATATTATATTATTCCAGGATCTCAAAGACTTCTCAGAATGGGGTATCTGCAATCCCCAAAAATGTTCTGTTCCAGGATTGAGTCTGCTGACTGCCTTTCCAGTCAGAGCTTTGCAGATTCTTCCATGTGTTTTTTCCCCTTCTTTAACTCAGTTCTTCTACAAAGTTAGTTAAGCAAAGATGGAATCCCTCTTTCCTCTAATGAACCAATACATATCAGCAGATAAGTGTTTGTCCCTTCCCTTAAAATTGAACAAATTGATAAAGATCAGTTACTAACAAGTTCTGAATCAAAATAATTACACATTTTATATGTAATATAAAAGTTTCTATCATCAATTATTTTGGAACTGACCTGTTATTTTATTGATAAATAATTCTCCTGGCTAGGCATCCCTTCTCTCAAAGCTAATTGGCACCTTCCCACAATTTATGGTTTTAGAAATTTTAGGAATTAAAATGCTAAATGACTTGTCCAAAGTCATATTGCAATTCAGAGATGGTACTTGAATTCTGTTCTTCCTGAGTACAGGGTCTATTATCTAATCACTTTTCCACATTTATTCTACCATAAAAATCTTTAAAAAACAAAGTTCAGGATTTTATAATTCTTCTTCTTGGAACCTCTCCATTATATGACTGGATCAGGCTCCATTTAACAACTCAAGTCGGGGTGGCTAGGTGGCGTAGTGTATAGAATACCAGCCCTGGAGTCAGGAGTACCTGAGATCAAATGTGGCCTCAGGCACTTAATAATTACCTAGCTGTGTGGCTTTGGGCAAGCCACTTAACCCCATTTGCCTTTCAAAAACATAAAAAAAAGAAAAAAACTCAAGTCTACCCTCTCTTGATTTCTCTAGGTTTGTAATCAGCACTTCTCCACCATACCCCCTCAGAAGGTACCCACCACCTAATTCCCTTTTAGCTTCCTTTTAGGTGTTGGTTTTCGCAATTCTGATATAAACTCCATGTAGACAAAGTCCAATTTTATTTTCACTCATATGTGTAGTATCAAAACCTAGTCAATATCTTTACAGAGCATTCTAATAAATGTCAGTTGACTGGTGAAGAGGGATTGCATTC
Source organism: Macrotis lagotis (assembly GCF_037893015.1). NCBI lineage: Eukaryota > Metazoa > Chordata > Mammalia > Peramelemorphia > Peramelidae > Macrotis > Macrotis lagotis. Next base: position 180,562,808 of record NC_133660.1, on the reverse strand, counting down.
CAGTCATAAAAACCCAGGAAAGGAGAGGGATGGTACAGAATCGTGGCCAAGTTTACATAGTGTATGTGGCTGCAAAAGAACCTTATTAAATTTTTACATTTTTTCAAAGTCTTCTAAGACTATATAATACTGCAATCATAGACCATATTGACTTTTGTTAACTTGTTCAAATAGATAGTCCTTAGTAGAGGATTAGAAATCCATAGATTTTCAACCTAAAAAGATTCAATGCTCTAATCTAATGCTCCCAAGGAGAATATAGAAGTTTCAGAATTTAACCTTATATGGCCAATATAATATTTAGGGTTGGGGCAAGCAGGGTATCTTTGTTACTGTTGCTATTTTTCTGCTGCTGTTGTTATCTAAGTATTTTTCAAATTTGTATAGTAACAGATCCTCTCGAATTTTTAATCATCAATTCATCTAATAAAAGTATCTTATTCCTAATTCCTAGCTCGTCAGAAACTGAAAGGGAGTGGGGCAGAAAGAGGAGGTGTCTATTGTGAGTAGCCCCATTATCCTATTGCTTTGAAGAAATAGTTATCCAAAAAACTCCTCAGAACTCGGCTAGATCTGTCAATCACCTCCAGCCCAGAGCCACTAAGTCTATTTATATCCAAACCATTTGTAATAAAACCAAGAAAAGATAGAGTAATTTTTCTTCTTCTGTTTCCTTCCAGCTATAATGTTCTATATGTAACACCTTGGAGCATATCATTCTCACATGAGTCTTCCAAGGCAAGCTATATAGATTCATAGTAGTTAATGGACCTGAATGCACTTAAAACTACAATTCGTTAACCTCCATAAACACATGTTGAAATCTAGATAATAAATGCAGGTGACCATAACTTTTGAAAACACAGGCATCCAGCATAGATTTGGAGAGGGGCAACACATGACTCTGATATTAGAGCCCTCTGTATATTCAAGTACTGTCATAACAACATGCTACTCCTGTCCTCCTCTGGGTCTTTCTCTCTGCTAGAAACTAGACCCCTGACCTCTTCTGCCCTTGATATTTCACCTGGTAATGATTCCTTACACTACTAGATTCTTGCTTCAGATATTATGATGAGCTGAATTGCTACTTCTTCCTCATTAGAAAAGGGAATTCAAAAATCTTTTAGTTTCCATATGATAAAGCTTCAGCAAATTAAGTCTGAAAAGAAGGTCCTTCACATGCCCCGGCTATCAGATTTTGGAAGAGCCTTGGTTATTTTATCATCATAGGAAGAAGGATCTGTGAGCTCCCAGAAACTTAGTTACATTGCTTCTCTGTCAAGAAATGGTTTAATCTCCAAGGGCAAAGAAAATTCTTTTTTGAATATAGAACAGGTAACTAGGTAAAATAAATACAATCCATGCTTATTAATCTGACTTTTAACATACTCTTTTAAAATTTCTGTTTCAAGTGTCTATCTTATTTCAGATTGGAATATACTTGCATGTCTTTTTAAATGGTTTATTACCAACCTCCATCGCTTTGAAATCAGCTCTATAGCTTCATTTCACAAAATAGCAAAGGAGTTTAGTATCTAAAGAACCAATTTTTCTCAGACTTGCATCTTCAACTTCACCTGCTTTGGAGATACTTTCAGGTTGTTATGAAAATTAAATGAAGGGGAGAAGGCAAATCCTGATCTTTTAATGTATAACATTAAAGGAGTACTATACGTGTACACTGAAATATTATGATGGTGTGCTAGCATTCCTAAGTTATGTACCATTGTAGACAACAGACTCTATTATGCTCTTGTCACTTATTCAATATTGCTTGTAGAATAGAAAAAAAGAGAGAGAGAGATAAGCCACAGTCAACAGAGCATTAAATTCAGAGTCAGGAATCTCAAGGGACCCTGGGCAAGTTACTTACCTACTCTCAGCCTTGGTTCTTCTGTAAAATGAGGCTATTAACCTTGTTGTGAAGCCCTAATGAGATTGCTTATGAAAAATGTTTTGCAAGTCTTAAAATATAAGACACACTTTTAAGGCATTCTGGCTACATTTTCAGTTTTGTAGGTCTTCTGTTCTCTTCCTTTTTTATGAAAAAGAGTTAAAAGAGAAAAAAATCCACATAGGAATCCTCTAGCACATTTTTAATATCTTTTCTTTATTGGGAAACATTGGGAGGAGAAATTGTCAAAACCTTACCTTGGTTTTAGTATAGTTGAGATAATCTTTGTTGAAGGCACTTTATTTAAGATCCTACAACCTGGTATCATCAAAATTTATATGGGAATTAAGAAATTATGTCTCTTTTACTGTCTTTAGATAGGTCTGTACCTAATTTACTGAAGCAGATTGTCATCAGCTTATAATTAAATAAAAGTAAAATTAGCTCCAGAAGGCCATATTCCTGTTGAAAAATCTCGATATAAGAGGAGTAGGAATTAATGTGGATCTTGACTAAAGATTGTCCTTGGCACTTATAGAGAAGATTGAAGCTACTCTAAGCTGCAGAATTGTAGTAAAACCTTAATTCAGACACAATTGAATTTGATCCCTTTCTTCTGCTAGCATCTGCACATACATCCACCACAATTATTCACATTTCTTGAAGAACTAGGCAAAAAATGTAGAAAATAAAGTCTACCTCAAACTTACTTCTAGGAAAGACCAAACGGTATTTCTTCAACAGATGTTATTTACCAAAAATCTGTGACTATCTAATTCACTGCCCATTTGAAAAGCTGACTTACAGTATTTTGAAAACATGGAATAAGTGCATGGATCTTTAAAAACAATAATAATCCTGCTGAGCTATTTTCCTATTTAAATGCTGTAGTGCACATTTTTGCTGGCAAATTTGATGAAATTGCTATTTCTTAAACATTAAAAAGAGGAGATGGAATTGGGCTCCTGAGGCAGTGAGCTTATTTGCTCCTTAGCCTCCAATATTCTATAACCTTACTTAGTCATGAGGATCCAACACTCACATCATCATTTTATACATTATCTCCAATTTATTTCAGCATAGTTTCATCATAATCAGTTTCTAAGCAAAAGCATGCCCCATTTATTATATGGTAATATTTTATATAAGGGTGGGGGAAAAGCACTCAGGGGGAAAAATTAATGAAGAATGCAGGAGCAGCTCAAAGTGGAAAATATATATCTGGAAAAAAGTTTTGAGGATTTTCTGTGAATTGAAAGTACCCTTTAGCCATTTAATAGCAATATTCCAACAAATTCTTGTAACTATTTATGGGGATGCTATTGTTGTTAATTCCTAGGTCCTTTTTGCCTCCAAAATGAACTTTTCTCTTCTTTAACACAAAGAGCACAGAATAAAGAGTGACCAAAGAACAAACTGCAAACTACTTTCTAGAAGGTTTTTATGGAAAAAAGAATATTGGTTGCTTAAGAACGAAGGAGTGAAAATGTTAATATTTTCCATTTAACAGATGAGGAAAGTGAAGCACAGAGATTTGTTCAAGGTTACCCAGGAAGGCAGTGATGGCTCTTATTTTAGCTCTGAACACTTTTTTGTCCTCTCCAGCATGCATACAGGTTGAATAAATTGTACTAATATATCAAAAATCAACTGTACATTGAAAATTCTTCATATTAATGCAATCCTGCTGGCAATCTTTTACTCATTTACAATTATATTCTTACATTTTTTGTGTTGTTTTGATAAGCTCATAAATATCATCAAATGTAGATGCTTTCTAGAACATTATTGAAATAGACTCCAAATACCTAACATTCAATTCAGATATCTTTCTTCATAATGATCAATGAGAAATACAATGTATCTAATTTGAGTGTGGAAATAAGATAAATGTACTGACACAGCTGAAGGAAGCTTTCACAAATAATATTCTATAAATAGCACAATACTGAACCAGTCATAAAATTGAACAAAATCTATTGAATATGTACAGTCCAATTGTGCTTATCATTTCTTGACTATGAAAAAACATTTGACTTTACAAATCAAAATAATATCTAAAAAACCTCTCTTTCAAAAAGAAATCTCTATTTTACAAAAATCACACACTTTTCCTTGAAAATCAATAAAAACAGGTACAGTTTTATTCAATGAAACTCTGATAAATGTCAATTTGTGAATAACCAGTGAAAATTTCAAATACCATAGCTATTTTCCACTAATGTGATATACATCAGTGAGGAGTACAAATCAAAGAGGAATTCTGTGCTTACAGATTCCACATTGTGTTTATATATTCTGGTAACATTGTGTAGTCACTTCAATCTCCAAAAAACTATAGAGCATCCTAAATGAGATCTATCTTTACTCACAAAATTTTGGCCTAACTATCCAGATTAAAAAAAAATGAGTGATGGATACCAACCATAAACTGATCAACCATAAATTGACTCTCACATAATTTTCCAATCTTCTGAAACATTTACTCTTTTCTACATATTCTATGATCCCATGACATTGGCTTCCTTTGTGTTGCCTTGGCATACTCTTCCTACTCATCTTTGCTTCCTGGCTTCATTAGTTTTTCAGGTCTCAGGAAAATTCCCACCTTTTTTTCCAGAAGTTATTCTCAGTTGCCTTAATAATAATTTCTTCCACCTTAGACAATCTTCAGGTTATCCTGTATCAATATATGTGTGTATGTAAGTATAAGTGTATGCCCATATGTATATAATATGTACATATATAGATAAATATATCAATATCAATTAGTCCTGTACCAAAAAAACCCATGCAAACCAATCAAAAAAAATTGGTAGTGTGAATTGCACAATTATGCTTAATATAGTAAAGGACATGTTATGTAATGCATCCCTCTCACTTGCCTTAGCAAAATAATTCCACTCCTTGACCTGGAGATGGTGTCACTTCCTCCTGTATCAGTGAGGCACCAAGGTACATTATCAATGCCTGGCAATCACAAAACAATGCTATTTGGTGACAGAAAGATTAAACTGATAAATCCTTAGCAATCTCTCAATGGACTAATCATCACAGGGCATCTGGATAGCACAGCAGAAAAAGAGCCAAGCCTGGAATAGGGAAGATTAACATTCCAGGGTTGAATTCTCCCCTCACATTCTTACTAGCTATAGGATGCTGAGCAAGTTACTTAACCCTCTTTACCTCTGTTTTCTCATCTGTAAAATGAACTGGAGAGGGAATGGGCAAACCCCTTCAGTATTTTTGCTAAGAAAATCTCAGATGGGATCATGAAAAGTTAGACACAAGTGAAACTAAATGTGTGTTTGCGTGTGTGTAGTTTGTATAATTTTTTTTTTTTGCATTACATAGTTCCTTTTTTAGTTTTGAACTCCTTGAAGGCAGTAACTGTTCTTTTTGCCTTTCTTTGTATGTTTAATTGCATTATCTGGCAAATAGCAAGTGCTTAAAAATACTTGCTATCTGGAGGCGCCTAGGTGGCAAAGTGGATAGAACACAGACCCTGGAGTCAGGAGTACCTGAGTTCAAATCTAGCCTCAGACACTTAATAATTACCTAGCCTTGGGCAAGCCACTTAACCCCATTGCCTTGCAAAAACTAAGAGAAAATAAGAAAAAAAATACTTGCTATCTGGCAAATGATTCCAGAATACCAGTGAGACAGGTTTCCTTCTTCTTAGTAGTTAAATGGTAAGCTACAGTTTGGGTAGTACAAATGTGCTATTAACATCATCACTTGGATATATTTGGTTTAACTCGTTAACTCGTTAACTTTGCTACAAAAGAATATACCTATTGGTGGAAGTTATTGGGGCACAATTGCAATATTTTTAAAAGAATCAATATAGAGTTTAAAAAAAATCAAGCCAGTCAAGCTGGACATAGAGTGTCATATATCAGGAATAATAAGTAGTCTACTGTATCTGGATTATAGAACGCAGGGGAGGGAATAAAATGAAGTAGGATGGAAAGGTAGGAGGAAGGGATAAGTTAGAGGAAATTTAAATTCCAAAAAGAGGATTTTATTGAACCCCGGAAGTAAGAGACACTAAGAGAACTTCCATGAAGGGATTGGGAGATGACAAAAATGAATTCTATTGTTCAAACTAACACATTCAGTCTGATAGACTTCTCAAAGAGATCTTCCTAAAGCATACAAACCCTTGATATTGCAAATTGTAGATATTTCAAATTGAAGATGAACAATGAATAGAGGTGAGCAGAATGGATTTCCTTTGGGGAACTGTACAATCCCTTTAAAGGCAACATACTTCTCCTTGAACAAAAGCCCTGCTTTTTATCATCAGTACTCTTTTGGCTATGATTCATGAAATATCACAGTCACTAAAAAAAGGAGGTTTCAGATCACAAAAAAGGCACTATATAATCACAAGTGGAGGGATATGCAGAAGTTGGTTATATCATATTACCAATAAATGTGTGAAGCAGAAGAACAATTAGATTGGTAAAATGCATGACAAGAAATGGAGTTAGAATGATGATGGGCAGAGATAGATAATCTTCATTATCCATAATTATTATCCATGTGTATTTATTTATTTTATAATTCATGCATTTAATCTAGAATTTTCATTTAGCTTCCTATGGAAAAATATATGAGAAGATATATAGAAAAGTCACAAAAGAGGAAAATATGTGAATGGAAATATTCAGATCCATCAGGTCATGGGCACATCAAAGGTAGTTGAATACTGAAAACATCTAGGCAAGAAAATTTATGTAATGACTAAATATATATGTATATATATATATATATTAAATAATGTGAACAAGAAATTGAAAGAATCATTAAAAATTAATTAATTCCTATCTTGTGACTTGATAAATCCAAATGATGGGCAAAAATGATAATTTAACAATGCTCTAAGGAAGTCAAAGCATTAGTTCATCTTTCTAATGCAAATTATAAATTAGGAAATGTCTTAAGTAGAAGAAAAAATAATACATGTACAGTAACTTTATAAGGTAAACCATTTGTTATTGTAAAAATGGTGAGAAACTAGTGACTGACTCGAATCCAGAATTAGAAAACTCAGTAATATTTTTCTTTCCTTCCACATTTAATTTTTTCATATATTAAAAGTTAAACATATATTGATTTACATCAACATAAATATATTCATCTTTGTACTAAAATACTTCACATATAATTATTCAGCCAATAAATACATATTGAGCACCTACTATATTCCAGACACTGTGATAACTCTGGTTTAATGGAAACTGAACTGATCTTGTATTTGCAAAAATGTGAATTAGAGTCATTCAGCCATTTACTATCTATGTGATCTTAGGCAAGTCACTTCACCTGTCTGAGCCTCTGATTTATGTCTGTATAATTGAGGTAATAATATTCTTACCTATTCAAATTGTTGTAAGGATTAAATGAGAAAACATATGTTATGTATAAGACACTATTGACATGTCTAATGTTATTATATCACCACTAAGTTCTTTCATAGTTGACTGGTAAAGTGAATCTATACAATTTGTAATAAAAGGGGAAATAATCAGAGCTATGATAGTTTGCCAATTCATAAAAGACAGACTATGGTGCTATTCTCTGAACTTGTTTCAATGGATCAGTTTCAAATGAGATTCTTTCAGTTCTTCTCAGGCCGGACCTGAAATAGAGTTTCATGGTTTCTATGTTTTCATAATTTTGGAGGCCCCTTTATGACAAATTTTCTGAGGCTATACTTCAGTCTTTTTGTGAACTTTTCCTCACAAGAACCAAAAAATGTTGCTTATATATTAAAAGATTAATCCCTATAAATGTGTTGGAAATAGCATTGGCTTAAACTGGGCCTAGCCAAAGTTCCAAATTTTAATAAAGCCAATATGACTATTTTTAGCTAGTTCATTTATATTCAAATATACTCCCAGATTAATTATATGCTTAAAACTAGTTCATATGGGTATATTACTAAATGCTTCCACCTTACAGATATGCATAAACATTACTGACATAAAATCATATTGCATTATTGAAGATATTTTACCAACCATGTTCTTGAGTGAACATAGGTAAATTTGGGTACATGGCTACTCTGGTGTTTACAAAATGATATTATGCTGAAATAACAAATAAATGTAGAAAAATAATATATATGCTTGGTACCATAATATTTCTTGACTGCAGAGAATAAGATGAGATTCCTGGAGCTGTTCATGCAATATTGGGAGAAGTAATTTATGTGTGCAAAATGCTGTAACATGATTGAATAAAACAGTCCCCAAATATATCAACCTTAAATGCCATTTGTGCTGCTCAAAAATTTTGACATTTTCAGGATGGAAAAAGTTGCAGAATTTGCTTAATTAATAAGCTGCATAATATCAGTGATGCTTATATAAAAAGCTCTGGGCCTTATTATGATTAACTGAACTTCAATGCACATTTATCAGACTTGAGCACTTAAAGATCCCAAGAGTGTATGAGTTGTTATATGTTTTCCACTTTGCAAAAATAAAATGTGACCCTGTCCTAGAAAGTCGTTTCCCCTTCAATCCTAATTTATATCTATATACGTTATATTATTTACTTTGAAAACGTCAGTGTTTATCCTCTCCTTGTTGGCTGCATTAATGCCAGTTCCCTTATTTATTCTTCTTCCACTTCATCCCGCCTCTTCCCCTGACAAATATAGATGTAAGATGTCTCTTAATTTCAAAAGCACTAATGTAAAGTGAAGCATGCAGCAAACCTGGTAGGATGAGACATAGAAGATGGAGGGAAATAATGGGCAAGGTGGGCAATAAGGGAAAGGAGGACAGGATTGATCTTAGCACTTTAAATTTTATACTTCCTCCTTGCTTTGATTTTTTTTTTAAGGGAAGCAATAGTTCACTAAAAATCCTGATGTTCTGCTCTATCTAGATGAAAACAAAATACATCTAAGAGGGTTTAGTGCATTCCTTAGTGCTTCTGTTTGAAGAAAACAGAACACTCAACCTTGAAAGCTAGATCTAACCTTTAAAATAAATTGTTTTCTGCTGTTGACTCTAAAGAAAAGCTGAGAAACAAAACATGATTCTTATTATAGCTGTATTTTTAGGTAATTAATTAACATCAAAAATGCAAAACCAAACTAAGGTGATTTTCAAAAAAAAATAACTTGGTTACTGGCAACTAAGGAAGCCATGTTAGATATCCATCTCCATTGGGAATGAAGAAGTCTTAGAGACACAAAGGTTGAAAAATGAACAGATTGGATGATCCCTGAGCACCAGAAAGTGACCCACATGGGACACAGAAGTTGTTGCTTTACAGAAACTACAGAAGCAAACTTACCCTCTAAGATACAGTGTCACCGTCATTTAAAGTTCATCGCCTGCTGTTCCATTAATTACATACAACGCTTTCCATTTGGAGTGAATTTTGCAATTATGGAGAAATTAATTACATGCAACTACTAAATAAAAATTGTGGGAGCTCAGAGTGCATGTAAATAATTAAGAAATAATGCTTTGTTTCCATAAAGTATTATAGCATCCCTTTAAAACAAAGACAAATAGACTTATCTTGGAAAGTTGTGTTGTATTATATAAAAATATAAATGAAAGATGAAAAATATAAAATTTCTTTTTAAAAAATTTGAGCAATTTTTTAAATTCTATGACCAGCTATACAATAAATTTCTTTGGTCTTTACAGAAGAAAAGAAGTAAAAGATTTCCCAAATTACCAGATTTAAGTTATAAAAGTTTAAAAACTGTTCTAAAGCTTTTGAGACAACTTGTATCAAATATGCTCCCTAGATTCAGACACTTACCACATACATAAAGAAAATTTGCATTCCATCAGAAGACTTGGCATGTTATAGCTAAGTAATTTACAAAATCTATGCAATATAAAGTAATTTTCAAAAGAAGGCATCAATACCTGGAGGGAGAGGTCAACCATGTAATCAATCAATCAAGAAGGTGTATTAAATGTTTATTATACATTTTATACTGGGTATGGTATTTGAGATACAGGAAATTAAAAAAACACACACACACACACAAACAAAATATGTACAAGTATATAACGTTGACTTAGAGGGAAAGACACCAATACCTTCCATACTGGGGAAAGGTCTCTTGCAGAGAAAGGGTGAAATGATGTGAGATGGAGAAAATCAAGCAAACTAAGAAGTGAGCAGCAGAAGGATCCCAGGCATGTGGGACATCCAGTAAAAAGGCACAAAGAAAAGAGGATTGTGTCTGGACTGGGATAGTCAAACCTTAGAATATGTGGAAGGGAGTACCATGTTCAAAATTGGAACAATATTATATGAACAAATTCTGAAGAACTTTAAATATCAAACTGAGAAGTTTATATTTGATCTTGAAGATAATAGGGAGTATGGAGCAATTGCAATTTATTGAGTGAGAGGTGGGTAGTAATTGACATGATCAAACCATGATCAGATCATATAAAAGACTAATGAAATCATCTAGGCAAGAAGAGCTGAGAATTTTCTCTCTAGGTGTAGCTATACATGGCACTAGATGTAGCTATATAGGGAAATAATACAGGCTCAGGAGTCAAAGGACTTCAACTCCAATTTTGCCTTCCCTGATAGTGGGCAAGTCATTTTACTTCCCTAGGTCTCAGTTTCCTTATTTGTAAAATGAAGAGATTAGAGTTTGAATCTACTGTATATTAATATTGTTAATCCTTCATTTTTGAAGAAAACCATGACATCATGGAGGTGAGGCCATGACAAGCACATGAATTGGATTTGTGTGAGGGGGTGCTATGCCAAGTCACCAGTATCATTTTCAACTCCAGAGCCATCTGGGTATGGTGGCCAGATATTAATCAGGATGACTGGAGATGGTCCTGGATATGAGGCAATCAGAATTAAGTGACTTGTCCAAGGTCACACAGATAATAAGAGTCAAGTGTCTGAGAATGGGTTTGAACTCTGGTCCTACTGACTGCAAGGCCAGTGCTCTATCCACTGTGCCACACAGAAGTGAACAGGAGAGTAGATGAGGTTCTAGAAATAACAAAATTTGTCAATTATTTGATAAATCGTATGAGTGTGAATGAGGAAGTAGGAATGACACTGAGGTTGTAAACCTGGGTGACTGAAAAGTTTGTGGTGTCCTCAACAGTAATAGGAAAATTCATAAGGATGTGCTTTGGGGATAAATCATATTTTATAAATATTGAGTTTGGAATGACTATGAGAAAGCATAAAATGTCCAGTAAGTTGTTTACAATGCAAAACTGAATATTAGATGTTAGATATGTAAATCTGGGATGCATAAGGAGGATAATTCAATTAACTGAAGCTCATATGCTCATCAAAGTAGAAAATATAAAAAGAAAAAAGGAAAAAGTTCAGGATAGGACATCGGAGTAGACCCTTGGTCAGTGGACATGAAGATTTGATTAGGGTAAATAAATAGCAAAGGTGACCAAGGAAAAACAGGCAAATAGGAGAAAAACCAACCAAATACAGGGTGAAAAAAATGGAAAAGAGAATAACCAGGAAGAGTAGGTGGTTAAGAAAGATCAAGTATATATAAGTGCAAACCAGATATAGCTGACAATCTATGAAAATATACAAAGGCAAGAGATGGACAGAAATATAATAAGAATGAAGGTTCAGAAGGACTATTGAGAAAAATAATGAATAGACCTAGAAAGGCAAACCTGAAAAGGACTAGGAAAATTTTCCATTTCAGTAGCATTTAGAGATTGTCCACAATGGAGTAGTCTGCCTTAGTTGATAGGAAAATTCTTAACAATGGAGAGGGTCCACTGGGATCACAAAAGTCATTTAACTGCTTCAGGGTGGTATTACAGATTGAATTCATTTTTTGACTGTATGGTAAACTGGATGACATTTCAGATCTCTTCCAGTTTTGCAGTTTTAAAACTATGATTCTGTGAACTAAATTTTGAATCAAATTATAAAGATTTATTTCTGGAAGAGGACTTTTATGGCAATTGAATATAATTTCCATAGTTAACAGGTAAGAAAATCAAGGAACAGAGATGTTAATAGATTTCTCAAGGGTTGTTCAGTTAGTGAGTATTTCAATCCAATTATTTTTGTCTCCATCAAATATCCAAGATGATAACAAAAATAATTATAGTAGCTAAGATAGTGTTAAAATCTGTGTTTCTAATGAATTTATACATAGATACATGGATACATATGAGCAAGGTATGTAGGGAAAGTACTATAAAAGAAAAACCAGCATGCTGATTCTGATTTATAAAATAAGAAGGATCATTTACTGTGGCAATTTTCTTAACTAACTTCAAATACCAGTTACTCCCTGTGAGTTTTTCTATTTTCTCTCTCTTGGAATTTTCTCCTCTCTGAAATTTCATAGTACAAATTAGATACCATACACTTTATTTCAAATAAATTTATCCATTTTTTCCAACTACTGTAAAGATAGTTTAGGTTATACATGTAAAACTGTGTTAAAGAAATTTCCATCTTAATCATATTGTGAAAGAAGAATCAGAACTAAAAGGAAAAAATCATGAGAGGGCAAAAACAAAACAAAGCAATTTTTAAAAACTGAAAATAGGCTGCTTTGGTCTACATCCCAACTCTATAGTTCCTTCTATGGTTATGGATGGCATTTTCCAACACACAAGTCCTTTAGAATTGTCTGATTATTCATAGTTAATCATCATACAATGTTGTTGTTAGTGTGTGCTATGTTCTCCTGTATATCATGCACTTTGGCATTTCCTATAATATCATATTCAGTTATTGCTCATGTTTTAAGTCATATAGTGATAGCTATGTATGGGCCATTTGAGGGCAGATGTGATGTCTTCTACTTCTAGAATATTTCAATTCCCTCCTTCAATTATGCCTAGAAGATTAATAGACACAGTCACATCCAAGTTCTTGGTGTTCTAAGTGATAATACAGTGGTTATGCATAATAATAGGAAGTACCAAGTTAATTGCTGATTTTTGATTGAAGACTTGAAAAAATATTGTGGAAGTTGGGAAAGAGGGGCTATTGGGAGTGTGGTGAAACTTTTAATCATGATTTTCTTGAACTTGCAAGAAAGCATCCAAATGAAATATATGTTATGCCATGTAGGATTGGATCAAAGTGAAAATTGTGGGGGCAGATCAGTTAACACTAACAGGATTCTAATTGTAAAATATTTATCAGAGACCATCTAATCTTTATTGTTACAAATTGTATGGGATTTCCCTCAGACACTAACTAATTCATATAATTGTAGTATCATGCTGAGGACCTTCTTAGAGAAGAGATAACACTGTGCCCTCCTACTGAGGAGGAAAGGAAAGAATAGAAAACTGGTATTCCCATCTGATGAGAAAAGTATATTTCTTTTAAATTAGAGGAGTCTTATATCACATTACATTTCCTGTGTTGCAGAAAAAAGAAATCATCTCAGCTGGAGTGAACATGTGGGTGCTTAATCAATACCATTTGATTATAATGATACCCAGGGCTTTTATTAGCATTTCAGGCAGTAAGAGTTTTCAAATCCTTATAATAGGGCTTTGGAGAACAGTTATGTAATAAAGAGTCACTAGGGGCCATTCATATTGGGTGAGTGCTGGTGAACGTCCTATTTTACTCTTAGGCACTTACTTATATGGCACTACTATAGTACTAAAATGGGAGAACTAAGGTAGCCAGGATCGAATTTCCTCCTAAGGCAATGAGAGAGCATTTGATTCAGTGATTGAATAGAATTTCAATAACTAAACCATTTTTAGTTACTTTACAGGAAACATGAGTATAAATATTGCATAGCCCCCAAATTATTTATTATTCAATATGCATGAGCTCTTCTCATATGCTAATTTTACTGTCAATATTTTCTAGCTATTTTTGCAGATTTAGCTTATGTGAAATCACCTTTTTTTTTTTTCACCATCCACAGATGCTGGCATATGTTAACTAGTGCTCTTGGAAGACTCTAATGTTTGCTGAACCTGGAAAGCTAGCTTTCTTTCTGGCAGACCATAGTGATGCTGAATCTCTGCCTGGTTTGTAACCACAAAAACTACATTGCCAGAGTTTTTAGTTCTATGTATTCCATAGTACTCCCTGTCAAAAGCAAGAATGACATTCCTCAATTAATTTCAAAAAATAAAATTGGATTTAGGATGGTGGGCATTAAAATCTTGTTAATTTTTTAAAAAGGAGAAAAATGTAAATACACTTCAGAAACCTTTATTCCTTGTACAAAAACAACAATTGTTCTTGAATATAAAATAAATGATGATGCAAAATATATGAATGGCTACATCTAAATTTTCCCTTTTATTCTTAGTGAATGATTCAAATTACTAAGTAATCAACCTCAGAGCGATCAAACCAATGGCCCAAAGCTTCTGGATGTGTCCTAAAATGGAAGAAAATATAACTTGAAAAGAGTCACAAAATAAATAAAAATATAACATAATACAAATACTATTATTTGTGGTTTCTAAGTCAATATATCATTACAGGGATATTTATACCAATATGGGATTGACACCACTAGTCTACTCAATCTGATCATTTAGAGAATCTAAAAAAGAAGATAAAGTATTTGAAGCATAATGATTTTGTTTATTTGATGAATACATAGAAACACAATCACTGGTCGCAGAAAAAAAGGAAGTATGGTAACACTGATGTGGGTAATCAAGACAAGCAATCCTGGTTCTTAGCTCTGGTCGAATCCAAGGTATAATATAATGAAGATTCAAATTTTTGATTTAGGACTTGAAAATATATTATGGAAGTTGGGAAAGAGGGGTTAATGGGAATTAGGTAAAACTTTTAATAATGATTTTCTTGAACTTGCAAAAGGGCATCCAAATGAAAATATGTTATGCCATGTAGGATTGGATAAAAGTGAAAATTTTGAGGTTAGATCAGTTAACACTAACAGGATTCTAATTGTAAAATATTTATCAGAGACAATCTAATCTTTATTGTTACAAATTGTATGGGATTTCCCTTAGACACTAATTCTTATAATTGTAGTATCATTTATTGAGTAATATGTAGTTTCATTTTTCTATTTTAGACTATGCACAATGAAATGCACAATGAAAAAATATTCTCTAATATATATTCCCAACTCCTTCTTTATTCCAAATTTTATAAAATATTGAAAGCTGAAAGGGTCCTAGAAATATTCTGATTCAGAACTTCTTAACTGGGGCTTCATAGATGCTGTAAAATACATTTTGGGGGCAGCTAGGTGGCACAGGGATAGAATACTAGTCCTTGAGTCAGGAGGACCTGAATTCAAATCTGTCCTCATACACTTAATAATTACCTACCTGTGAGAGCTTGGGCAAGTCACATAACCTCCCCTCCCTCATTGCCTTGCAAAAAAAAACCCCATAAATATATTTTGATGAATGTTTTTCAATAGAATTGCTCTTCTTTGTAATCCTGTGTTTTATTTTGTAGATTTAACAATATTATGAGAAAGAATTCATAAGTTTCACCAGACTGCCAAAGGGAATCATGACACAAAAAAGATAAGGTTTCTTCATTTTAGAGAACTAGAGAGAAGTAAAATAGCTATTATTCCTATCTAGTATTATTTCTATCTAGAACTAGAATCTGTCTCCAAGAATAATGATTTCTAAAATTCCATGTTACCTAAACTATATATATATAAATTGTAATTATAATAAATATATATGTATATATAAATGTAAATTGATTAAATTATATGCTACAAAGGAGTATAAAGTGATTAAAAATTCTAAACATAGTGCACATATTTCTTAAATCACCATTTTGAGAAGAGATAGACATACTGAAAAAATTATCACACAAAACATTTTCAATCATCTCTTTAATGAAATGTCCTCTGCACCAATTCTACAAACCATCAGAAAAATTGATCTTCATTATATTACACCTTGGATTCGACCAGAACTAAGAACTAGGATTGCTTGTCTTTACTACCCACATCAATATTACCATACTTTAATTTTTCTGAGGCCAGTGATTCTGTGATTCACAACTGAGAAAGAGAGAATGTGTGTGTGTGTGTGTGTGTGTGTGTGTGTGTGTGTGTGAGAGAGAGAGAGAGAGAGAGAGAGAGAGAAACCACATCATCCTGTATGATCAAGTCTGGTGAAGATACTTCTCCAAACTTAGGCCTATGGCCTAAACCTGTGACTTTATTGGGGAAGAGAACTCCCAGAGGAGGAAATTCCCTCTACCAAAAAAGTCAATACCGTCCCTACAATTTAAAATTTTATGGAGTTGCTTCACTGGGAGGTTATGTGATTTGCCCAGGGTCTAACAGTTCATAAGTATTAGAGACAGGACTTGTACATATGTACAAAGTACATATATTCTCAATCATTGATGAATTAATTCAAGGTCCTCTTCCAATTCTTCATTTTAGCATAAAGTTGAATGCTATACCAACCAAGTACAAGTTCTAGTAGGTACTCCCAAGCTGGAGAGGATTTGGAAATGAATCCAGCAATGGACTTTATATTTTAAGCACTACTCTCAGGGCAACTAGATGGTGGAGTGCATAAATCACTAGTCCTGGAGTCAGGAGGATCTGAGTTAAAATCCAGTCTCAGAAACTTAATAAGTACCTAGCTGTTTGTCCTTGGGCAATTCACTTATCCCCATTGCCTTTAATAAATATATATTTTTAAAAAATACTCTCTGAACTCAGAGAAATTCATCACTAGGTTGGTCATAGAATAATAGCATTTTCAGTCACAGAAATTCTCAATGAACCTATGACAGGTAGAAGAGAAGTCCTAGTCTCTGGTAGTAAAAAGGGTACACATACCTGTAAAAGCATACACATACCAGTAAAATCAGTCCTATGAAGCTTTGGAGAGGATATCCAGAGACCATTCTGCAAAAGGAGTTGAAAAAAACAAATATATAATACTAAGTTTTGACCAGAGGAGTCACAGGCTGGATAACATTTTCCACACCTGGTAGATAATATCATTTGTAGAAAATTCTATGAAAACTTGTTGCTTAACTCTTTATAAATCCACATTTATTCAACAAACATATTAAACACTTATTACTCAAAAAATGTTTTAAAGTAAAGCATAGATGACCACTTGTGATACTGGTTGCCTTGTTCCTTATTGCCTGCCACCTCATCTCCAGACTCCAAGCATTTTTACCATCTGTCCCCCCCTTTCTAAAATCCTTTCCCACTCCATCTCTATTTCTTAGCTTCCCTGATTTTCTTCAAGTCTCAGTTATGGCTATGCTTTCCCAGAATTTTAGGGCCTCCCATAGATGGTACAGTACATAGAGTACTAAATTTGGAATCAGAAAGACCTGAGGGAAGCCTTAGATTCTTCCTAATTTTGTGAACCTGGGAAAGATGTTTAACTCTCTCAGACTCAGTTTACCCATTAATAAAGTGGGGTTAATAAATAGCAATTTTCTCTCAGGGTTGGTATAAGGATCAAATGAGATCAACATATATATAAATCATTTTGCAAACCTTGAAGTGCTATATAGAAACTGTTTATTGTTATTGTTATTATTATTTAGCACCACAAATTCAGCCTGTATTTATCCAATTTTTACATAGTTATTTGTGTCTTTTCTTTCCCATTATACAATGAGCTCCTTAAGAACAGGTGCTGCTTGCTTTTTGCCTTTATTTTTTATCCCCAGCGGTAGGCATAGTTCCTGATACACAGCAGGAGCTTCATAAATGCTTTATGGCTGATTTACAGACAGGAGTATTCTGTAGCAATTGTTTATGTTCTGATACAGTTTTGACTAGACATTGCCTTTAAAATCACTGCCAGTTCTATAACTCTTTGATGGGCCAGAGCTTGACTTTACAGACATAAATTGTGAAAACCTAGGGCCATCTCCATTCCACAAAGCAACTTAGATGTAGAGCTACTAATACCAAGAGGATCTATTGAATTAACATAAAATATAAAAACAAAAACCTATTTTGACTGATATTTTTGTTTATTGGATACAACAATGGATTAGGAGTTTCTAGACCTGAATTCTATCTCTTTTAGTGTAATTTTCACTATATTAAGATTTCTAGTTTTATACCACTGTTTGAACGAGGCTTAGAAGAATGTATGGGTTTTCAGTATTTTGAAAGAAATCACTTCAATAAAGCATCACAAAGATTATATCAAGAGTTAATGTCAATCAAGAGAATAATGTACACATTAACAACAATCATGATGGAAGCAATTCCTCTCAGCAGGACAACCATATTAGACAGGCTATGGACAATGTTATCCCTCCAGAAAAAGAAAAACAAAATAAACAAAACCAAAAAAAAAAACCCTTCAGAATCTGATTAACACTTTATAAAAATTATCCCTTATATATATATCTTTCCCTTAATAATAATTCCTCATACCAAAAATGAATAATCCATAAACATGTTTATCAAAAATATATATGTACAATGTTAATCTGACTGTTTGTCATGGAAGGTAGGGAGGTTGGAAGGAAGCAAGAAAGGAAATTTTGTAACTTAAAAATATATGTACGTATATAGATGAATGTTGAAAAAACTTACATAACATGAATTTTGAAAAATAAAATATCAATAAAAACATTTTTTAAAAAAGACAATATCATTGTTTTCAGAAGGATTCCTCACTTCTTGGAATCAAGTGAAGATATTTTAGGATGATGAATTATTACTTACATAATACTAGGAATACTTACATATTCCAAGACTTAGAGAAATTGAGGTAAGATAAAGGAACAAATTGAAGTTACAAAGAAGTAAATAAAGATAAAAATAAGGAAATTTAAGTTCTTCTGAAGCAAAATGGATTGACAATGGAATGGTATTCCCTTGTAAGAAACCTTAAAAACAAAAAGGATGCTGCACCATCATCAAGTGTGTCAAAGAAGGGATTCTTTTCCAGATGAGATTTGAAATAGCTCATCCCTAAGGATTTTTCCAATTTGATTATTCTCTGATTTATGTTTTCAGCAGTGAAATCATTTGAATAAGCATGCCAGATAAAACCAAGGAGTACAGCTTTAGGAATAAAAACTGTTGGGAAAATTGAAAATTAGTATGACAGAAATTTGGATTAGACCAACACTTCACACCCTATACCAAGATAAGAACAAAATAGATACAGGATTTAGACATAAAAAAACAATATATTATAAGTGAAGTAGAAGATCAATGAGTAGTATATCTGTCAGATCTATGGGAAGGGAAGCAGTTTATGACCAAGGAAGAGATGGAGAATATCATTAAAACACTAGAGAATTTTGATTGCATTAAATTAAAAAACTTTTGTACAGACAAAATAGCTGTAACCAAGATCAAAAGAGATGTAGTAAATTGGGAAACAATTTTTACAACTAGTATTTCTGATAAAGGGCTCATTTCAAAAATATACAGAGAACTGAGTCAAATAACAAAAAAGACAAGCCATTCCCCAAATGACAAATGATCGAAGGATATGTGGAGGCAATTTACAGATGAGGAAATCAAAGTGATCCATAGTCATATGAAAAAAAAGCTTTAAATCATGACTTATTAGAGAAATGCAAATTAAAGCATCTCTGTGATACCACCACACACCTCTCACACTGGCCAATATGACCAGAAAGGACAATAATCAATGTTGGAAGGGATGGGGGAAATCTGGGATAGTAATGCATTGTTGGTGGAGCTGTGAATTCATCCAACCTTTCTGGAGAGCAACTTGAAATTATGCCCAAAGGGCAATAAAAATGGGCATACCCTTTGATCCAGCAATACCACTACTGGCTCTATACCCTGAAGAGATCATGAAAAAGGATTAAAACATCACTTGTACAAAAATATTCATGGCAGCTCTGATTGTGGTGGCAAAGATTTGGAAACTGAGTGGATGTCCATCAATTGGGGAATGGCTGAATAAATTATGGTATATGTAACTTATGGAACACTACTGCTCTATTAGAAAACAGGAGGGATGGGAATTCAGAGAAGCCTGGAGGGATTTGCATGAACTGATGCTAAGGAAGATGGGCAGAACCAGAAGAAAATTATACACCACAAGAGCAACATGGTTTTGATGATCAATCTTAATGGACGTGCTCATTCCATCCAGTGCAAATATCAGGGACAATTCTGTGGTATCTGTGATGGAGAATACCATCTGTATCCAAAGAAAGAATTGTGGAGTTTGAGCAAAGACCAAAGACCTTTAATTTTAAAAAGTTATCTTATCATGTAATTTTGCTATCTCTTATATTTTATTTTTTTTTCCTTAAGGATATAATTTGTCTCTCAACACACTCAGTTCAGATCAATGTATAGCATGGAAACAATGTAAAGACTAATAAACTGCCTTCTGTAGGGGGTGGGAGGGAGGGAAGCAAGATTAGGGGAAAAATTGTAAAATTCAAAAATAAATGAATAAATTTTAAAAAGAAAAGCATACTATCTGAATGAATCTCTATGTTATGTGAATGCTTTTTTTTAATGTTACATTGCTTACAGATGCATGTTAAATCATTTTGAAGATAAAAATTGAAAACCATAGACTGTACTTAAATAGCCAAGACCATGAATTATTATTAACAATGAATAACTGTTAATTGCTTCTGTGATTCCAAAAGATAATTTAATTTTTAATTGAAAAATATTTTATATAAATAACATTATTTAGTGACATGAATCTCTTGACATATTTATGTCTATTTGCCAACTAATAACTTCATTTTGAAGAATTTCAAGCAATCATAGAAAAATGGAAATGTGATAGATTTAGAGAAAAAAATTAGCTCATTTATCTACCTCTAGGATCAAAGATCAGTCTGAAGCATAGCAAGATTATCCCCCTCAACTTAAAAATGAAAATATATTTTCTTGTATTTTTTCCCTTTGCACAGTTGCACAGTCAGAAAGAAAACATGACTATCAAAACTTATCAGTAATGCCATAAAGCACTCTCTTAGAGTCAAAGTCAATGTCTCAGTTCCCTGAACAGATAATTATTATTGATATAAATAGCTCCCTTTGTCTATAACTCCCCCTCCTTAATTGTGAACAGCATCAAAAATTATCATTGAATTTTTTTTTTACATTTGAATCAGCATCCACTCAAAACCAGTAGCTATCACCTTTGGGTTACTATATCTCTAAAGATTTCATTTTGTAGTAAGAACAAGAGAATTTACTAAAAAAATAAAAAGCAAAATTTTCATTAAAAAAGTAGTAAGTTACAAAGAGCAGAATGTATATCAAATAATAGCTTCCTTCTTCACTGCTTCCCATATTTGCAATTCTCACTTTTAAGTGACTAAATCTGTGATTCTTGGGTCTCCAGTCATAATATTAGAATCAAATCTATTTCTTTTAGGTGCACTAAAGGATATTGTATTCAAGTGCCATGAGTAGACATAAAAGGGAATTAAACCGAAGGAGAAATTTACAAAGTTTCTTAAATCATTTTCTGACAATCTTGATCTTTTATTCATACTTGCAATGAACTAGGTTTAGACCTATCTTGGGTCTCTCTTCTCTCTAACTCACTGATTTATTAAAATCTACTTATCTAGATATTAAACCAACAAATTCAATCTGGCAAAACTATATCTTTCTCTATCCTTTTAGAATCAACTTCTCCCATTACTTTATCTGGGAATGGAAGGTCTTAACCTTTTTAATCCCTTCACCATAAACTGTGTCAGTAATCCTAGATATTTGAATCAGAAAGCCCCTTTTATTTCTGGATTTCTCAAGAAGTGTCACTAAGCTGCCTACCCAAATTTGGGCATGCTTTTAGAAATCCCAAAACTCTGATCTTTGGAAAGCATATTTTCACTCCTGATTTATCTGATCAACCTGATTTATAGTGATTCTTCCACATGTTTCAATGATCAATAATCTCCTTAATATGAATCTTTATTTTATTCCCTCTAACCTTTAACTACCATATAGGTTCCTCAATTCTGGAAGATAAATTTCTTCCCTTTCTCCCCAAATCATGGTAAGATCATGTTATAAAAATACTAAAATTAGCTTTTACCACATTTAAATTATAATATTGATCAAAAATGTCACCATTCACTAATTCCATTACTCAAAAACAATGTCATTTTGTCTTGAATATACTAAGTAGATTATAATTCAAAATAAACACTTCACAATGACAAGAGAAACAAACATGTACATCTCAGAAGAGAGATTGTAGGTTGTCTCCAGTGATACAATGACTAATTACTTAGCTCTTTAATTTTCTTTTCTTTTCTTTTCTTTTCTTTTCTTTTCTTTTCTTTTCTTTTCTTTTCTTTTCTTTTCTTTTCTTTTCTTTTCTTTTCTTTTCTTTTGCAAGACAATGGGATTAAGTGACTTGCCCAAGATCACATAGCTAAGTAAAATATTAAGAATCCAAAGTCGAATTTGAACTCAGATTCTCCTGACTCCAGGGCTGGTGCTCTATCCACTGCCACCTACTTGCCCCTAGCCATTTAATTTTTAAGAAAAATTTGCCAATTTCCTTCCTTAAAGGATCGATACAATTGCATCCTTTTCTTGACCAAATTTTCTCAATTATATGAGGAATATTTCAAGCTACAAATCCTCTCACCTGAGCATAATAATGCCTCTTTGATAAACAAGTTCCATATCATCCACTTACCTCAGTAAACGACAACTAACAGATTGCTATTGATATCTTTTATAATTAAATAATTGATAATATCATTGATATATCTTTTATAAGGTTCAAAACATAATTTTTCCCTTCACAAACAACAAAGGGGGAACTGATTACAATTGAGGAAATGCAAAACAATTATCCTCTAGATCATGGGCAGTTGACATCTTCTCCATGGGTGATATAAGGCTCAAGAAAATATTTGGTCTGGTGCTGTCATGACACCAGGCACTACTGCTGCAGGTGCAACTTGAAATTCTATAAATCTAATTGCTTTTAGGGGTGAATTAATTAACTGTTTGACCAAATATAGCTGGCAAATGATGCTGTAAATTTCCAAATTGCCCTCGGCAGAAAAATGGTTGCCCATACCTGTTCTAGATCAGTACTATCTTGTGAAAAAGATAGGTAATGAATAGAAGTTTGCTAGAGTTTCTCTCTGAGTAGTCTGAAGGAGCTTGATCTTCATCAGCATTTCTATACACTAATGTAATTCCTCATAACCTCTAATACATTCTAGAACACTCAAGTAATAAATCCTCTCTGATTAAAAAGATCAGGATAGTGATTAACAGTGTCATTTTGTGGCTGAATGAGGTAGGGAGGATATAAAGATATTTTTAAACAATTCCTGACCTCAAGGAATTTAGTAAGAAGATATGATATAAAGGCAATATGTCTATCATAATGCAGGGAATGAAGAACACAAAGCAAAAAGATCTAGGTCTTTAAGAATATTTGAATACATAAAGAAAACTAACTAGGGGATTAAGGAGATTTCACAAAAAATCTGACCTTTGAGCTGAGTCAAAAATGACTTCATGTTTTAGAAGTAGGTGACTAAAGAGGCTGGTGATGTCCTTCATAGAGAGAGAAAATGTAAAGGATGGTGAGGTTGAGGTAACAGGAGGCCAAGGTGATAGAAATAGTAGGTAATTACAGATGTGTGATTGGAGTTTAGTATAGAGATTAGTGTCTCTACAGGGTTCATATATAAATATGGACAATCATCTATATAAAAGATATGAAAATTACAATTGAAAGTAGAAGACAATGTATGGATGATAGAGATGAGATATCTGTCTTGTGACTATTCTAAATCACTTTATTTTATCATGGCATGGTATGAAGAGTACTGGTCTACCAGTCAAGAGACCTGTGCTCTAGATTTGGTTCTATCATTGACTATGTCACTATAGATAAATTACTTAAGTGTACTTATTTCCCTCATGAGAAATAGCATTGGAGAATACATAGACCACTAGGCATAAAGTTAACTTCAAATATGGCTTGGTATTTAATAGTTATCTGCTGCCTCAGTTTCTGTATCTGCAAAAAAAGTGACTCTGCTCTAGATGTTACAATCCTATATGATCCTAAAATGAAAGAGCTCCCCATGCTGGGTTCTCCAGGCAAATTTGCTTATATGTAATCAAACCTAGTAGACATAGCTCTCTGTGCCTCAATTTCTTTAGTACAATAAGCAAGCCAAAATTTGTAACACCATGGTTTTCTTGAGAGAGTAATCCAGTAATCACAATGATTTCACATGAAAACATTTGTGGTAAAAGTGTATATATTCAGCCCTGATTGCAATGATTATATATACTATGAATCTCTATTAATATATACACATTCCTTAAAATTCTAGTGTTCTTGACTAGCTCTCTAAAATTCTATTTTCCTTTGAATGTAATTGAGGACCAGGTTTGTTTTTATACTCAAATAATTTCAAATGGCAAAAAGTACCTTAGAGAAAAGACAAAGGGGTACAAATTATGTGTTTATATAAGGTTTTAAATAAAATAATACAGAATAATGACATGTGAAAATAAAAAGTTTATTTTTTAAACTACTAATGAATTATTTCCACAGATTCTCAAGTAGTTTTCTGTTGGTTATTAGGTAATAGTCAAGAAAAAGAAGAATGTCCTCTGTTCAGAGATTATGTAGGAGGGCAGACTTTGATAGGATGTGTGGGGAGTAACTAGAATATTACTCTCCCATCTGATTGGAAAACTCCATTTTGTGTGTGGGGGACTTCTGAGTTCTCATTCACTGAAATCAGGGAATGGTATATTACATTCCACAGAGAGTGAACTTTTTTTTTTTATTTTTGGCTATTGACAACCTTGTTTGTTTGGCTTGTTGACAACTTCCAGGTAATTTTGCTTATAATGTGTGATCAGATTAAATTAAATTAAATGTGCTTTTAATGTGATCAGATTAAATGTATGATCAGTAGAGAAACTAATGAACTTGAAACCAAAAAAAAGTCTCAAACTCCTTCTGTCTACTAGATCTTACTGAAACTTGACTTTTCCCTGATATTATGATCTCCCTGGTCACTATTTCCAGTATGAGCTGTACCTTCATTCATTCTCCTCAACTCACTAGTAGGAGCCAAGGTTTTGAAATATCCCTTACTTTCTTTTCTTCTATCAATCAAATTTCTCTTCATTTCAAATTCATTCTATTCATATCCAATACCCAAGCAAATCTTGTCTACAGATCCCCAGAGCATTCCTCTTCTGTTATCATTGGGTTTAATACCCTTAATATCTTCTAACACTTCCAAATTTAAAAATTCTAAAATTCCCATATCTCACCATAATCTATTGACTTTTCCTCTGCCTACCCTAACACAACCCTAATCTTATTCTAAACCATTACCTTCAATCTTTTGAAGCATCAATTCTTTCCCAGGCCATTTTCTCCTCTTTTTTTTCTAATTTTCTTAATTTAAGGCAATGGGTTTAAGTGACTTGCCCAAGGACACATGCTAGACAATAATTATCTGAGTTTACATTTGAATTCAGGTCCTCCTGACTCCAGGGCCAATGCTCTATCCACTGTACCATCTAACTGTCCGAACCACTTTCTCCTCCTGAGTCTTTGGTGAGCCAATTTAACCACCATATTTCCCTATGTATAGGACACACCCTTTATTGAAAAATTTGGGGGTCAAAAAAGAGGGAGTGTCTTATACAGTGGTTGTAGTTTTGTTACCTGTATTTTCCACTTTTTCCTTGCTTGTTGTCTTTGCACTTATTTTTTTTTGCATTTATTACTGGCATATTAGGTGACTTTTTGCCCAGAAAGGGCTCAGAAAAGACTTTTGTACAAGGTTGAATACAAGTTCATAGTGATCTAGTTTGAAAAAAGTGAATGGAAATCATGTTGAACATGAGTTTGGACCTTCTCTAACTGAGAAAACAATCCTACATTGGCTACAGGAAGAAGAAACCTTCCTGAAAATGCCCTGGCAGAAGAAGGCCATGAGAGACAAGTCAGCATGAAGGTCTGATTTAGAGAGGGAATTGAAGAGATGGATTGAAGAGCAAAGAGCTATTGGAATTTCTGTGTCTACAAAGATGGTTCACATGAGGCAAGAAAATTGTTGATGAAAAAGAAGTGACTGGTTTCAAAGAAAGTCACAATTGATGTTTCAGGTTCATGGACATGCACCAGACTTGCCCAAAGGATGCCTGAAAGCTATGAGCAGAAAGTCCTTGAATTTCATGATTAAAAAAAAAAACTTGAGTTCAATAACTTTACATAATACATTACTTTTCAAATTTTGGGCCCCCAAATTAAGGTGCATCTTATACATGAGGAAATATGATATGCATTGTCCTCCTCTCCTTCATGAATACCCAGTTTCTCCTTATATCATTGAATATGCCAAGTTTAGCCTATCTTGGATCACTACCCCATTTGCCATTTTTGAGTGATGATCAGAGATAGAGAAATCACACAATCTTTCTGATTGGATTCGCATCAAATTTATGTTACATAATCTTAACTGGGTCCTCACTGCTGCTTGGATATTTGACTATATCTCCCTTACAAATTCGCTATCCTATATTTTGAAACCTTTTATACTTCCTCTAACTTCCTATGGCTTGTTCTCATCCCTCTCTCAATTGGGAATCTTGCCTCATATTTTACAGGAAAAAATGAAGTCATTTGACATGAATTACTTCTTCTAACCTTTTATTCAACTCTCACCTATCACTCAAGTGCCTTCTGATACTCTCCTTGACCCTTGTCTCACATGATGAAGTGACTTTACTCCTTATCAATATTAACCCTTCTAAATTGTTCAAGAAATCCCATTCTTTTCCATCTCCTCCAATAGATTGTCTTCTTTCTCATTACCACTCTTTCACTTAATTGTAATTCCTCACTCTACTGTTCCATTATCTGCTTCCAGCATACATGCCAATTCTTCTCTTACCTGAAAAATGATCACTTGATCCTTATATCATTCTATATCTCTTCTGATATTTGTAGCTCAAAAAAGCCATGTACCTCCACTTTCCCTTCTCTCATTCTCTTCTTAACTCATTTCAGTCTGGATTCTGATTTAATCATTCCATCAAAACTTCTCTCTTCAAAGTTGTTAACAATTTCTTAATTAACAAATCTAATGGTCCTTTCTCAGTCCTCATTCTCCTTCATCTCTCAGAGATCTTTGAAATTTTGATCACTCTCTCTTTCTTGATGCTCCTATTTCTAGGTTTTTCAAGACATTATCTCCTAGTTTTCCTTTACTTGTCTGACAACTCCTTCTTTGTCTCTTTTGCTGGATTCCAGATCATACTTTTACTCCACTCATTTCTTTATATTTCCAGCTATATGGAATTGTAATTTTTCAACAATCACTTTTTTACATTTTTCTCCCTCCCTACTTTCCCTTTACACTCCTCCAGGCAGAAAGCAATGTAGTATAGGCTCTACATCTATAATCATGCTAAATACAAGTCTATATTAATCATGATGTTAAAGAAAAAGAACATCCAAACAGAAGAAAAAACTAGAGAGATAATTGAAAGAAAGAAAATGAAAGAAAAAAATTCATAAGACAACTTTTTAAAAAAAATTTGAAGTTACTAAACTTGCATCTATTTTTAAACTCTATAATTCCTTCTCTGAATATGTATCATATTCTCTATCACAAGTTTTATAATTATTGATCACAATAATTTGATTATTGGACTGAAGAAATGCTTGTCATCATAGCTGATCATCACCTCATGTTGCTGCTACTATGTATGATATTCTACTAGTTCTGCTCACTTCACTCAACATCAGTTCTGCAAGTCTTTCCATGCTACTCAGAAGTTCTATCACTCATGATTTCTTATGGAAAAATAGTGGTCCATTACATTCATATACACCACAATTTTGTAGTCATTCCCTGATTCATGCTCATCCCTTCAATTGCCAATTCTTTGTCACTACAATAAAGAGTTCCTATAAATATTTTGTACATGTGGGTTTTTTACCTACTTTTCATGATCTCTTTGGGCATAATTCCAAATTGTTCCCCAGAAAGTTTAAATCAGTTCACAATTCCACTAAAAATGCATTAGTGTCCCAGATCATATTTTCTAATTTTAGGTATTCTTCTGGGTTCTGTAACCCAGTCCCTCTTCTCTTCTCCCTCAATTCTATTTCACTTAGTGATTTGATTAGATACCATAGATTTATTTATCAGCTCCATGCCAATGATTCTCAAATATTCTTTTCTTTTCCCAATTTTACCTGTTGGTCTCCAATCTTCTATCTTCACCTGCCATTTAGTTGTCCACTAGACAACATAAGCTTGGTATATCAAAGCATAACTCATGTTAACCCCTAATTTCTACCCCCCATCCTTCCCATCTACATTTTCTAGTTCTACAGAGAGCAACTCCATTCTCCAAATAGCTCAGGATTACATCTTAGGAGTCATCTGGGATTCTTCACAATTTCTCACCCCTCATATCCAAACTGTTGCCAAGAACTGTCAATGTCAATTTTAAGTTTAAAACACTCCCCTGTCTCTCCTCGGAAACTGCCTCCATGCTAGGGAAGCCCCTGATCACCTCATGGCAGGACTGTTGCAATCTGTCTGACTCAGATCTCTTCCCAGTCTCATTCATCCTCCATTCAGTCATTAAAGTGATTTTCCTAAAATGTTAAACTAATTGTTTCATCCACTCAATTCAATGAATTCCAGTAACTCCTTATCACCTCAAGGAGCAAATTAAAAGGCTATATGACAATCAAAACTTTTCATAATCTAACCTATTTCTGACCTTTTCAGATTCCTTATACCTTATTTCTTGATAGATACTCTTCCCTCTAGTAGTACTAGCCTCCTGGTTGTTCCATGATATTGCATCTCCCAGCTATGGGCCTTTTCCCTGGCTGTCCCCCAAGTCTGGAATGCTCTTCCTCCACATCTCTATCTCCTGGAATCCATTAAGTTCCAACCAAAACTACACCTTCTAATGGAAGCTCTCTCCAAACTCTGCTTTCATTGTCTTTCTTATATGAATCATTTCCTAATTATCCAGTATATAGCTTGGCTTGTATATATTTGTTTGCATGTTGCCTCTCCCATTAGTTTGCAAGGTCCTTGAGATCAGAAGTTGTCTTTTGCCTCTGTTTTTTGCAATATATAGCACAATGCCTGTCACATACACCTGAATAAAAGTTTTTTGATTAACTGATTGAAACCCTTAAAAACTGTGTAGCCCTAGGATTTTACTTAACCTTTGCTTGAAAGAGTTTCCACAACAGCTAATGGATGATAGCGTCCATACCCCAAGGTTGCAGCCAGGATAAAATAAGATAATATTTGTAAAATGCTTAGCTAATTTTAACAAGCTATATAAATGTTAGCCATGATTACTGTTGTTATTGAACAAGCAGATTTTTCTCAAAAGCTTGCTAAATGCTAGTGTGTTTTTACATTACATTTTAAGAACATGTTTTATTACCTTTAGTAATATTGAAATGGTTGCATATTGACTGATATTTACATAAAGTACCTAATTCTAGGACTAGTTAAAATTAAATGAATATAAAGAGAACATAAGGAATGAGGTTATTCTAATATAGTCTGATTATTTCTCAGTTCCTTAGAAGTATAAAGATTTTATCAGAAATAAAATATGTAGTGTAATTGTTATAATATTATTCCTGGGAAGGGGAATATTGAGCTAACAAAGACTTAAATATTCATTGATTAGCACATAATTGTAACTTCTCTTTCTTATTCCCAGTGCAGATTTCAATGACTTGTGTGTGAGATCCCAGATATGCTTTCTTCTCTCCATTTTTTTCTCAAAACTAAATGACTTTTACAATTATAAAAGACTTGTAATGGAAAATACCATCCATATACACAGAAAGAATTGTGAAGTATAAATGCAGACAAGAGCTTACGTCCTTCAATCTTTAAAAGTTGTCTGAGGTGTTTTTTTTTTCTCTTTAATATTTTTCTCCATTTCGATTTGATTCTTCTATCACAGCTTGATTAATATGGATTCATATTCAGCATGGTTGTACATGTATGACCTAGATTAAATTGCTGTCAGAGAGAGAAGGGAAGGGAAGGGAGGTAGGAAGAACAATGTAAAACTCAAAACCTGGAAATAAAGAGATTGTTACATGTAGTTGGAAAAATAAATAAATAAATAAGACAGAATTAAAGAATGACTTTTTAAAAAAGTGTTTCATAGCAACCTATGAAACTGAAGTAATTGATGTCACCTAACACTAGTCTGACTTTATCATCCGTCCTTGCAGAAGAACATTAGTTACCAAAATTTTCTTTCTTTCTTTTTTTTTTGGTTTTTGCAAGGCAATGGGATTATGTAACTGGTCCAATGTTACACAACCAGGTAATTATTAAGAGTCTGAGGCCATTTTTGAACTCATCCTCCTGACTCCTTGGTCAGTGTTCCCATAGTTTCCTAAATGAAAGGAAGGAACAAGGTTTAGAGATTTGAAGGATCACGACTATAGATATAAAATAAAATGCGTCAATATTTTACCAAATCAGGATTAAGTTTGTGTTCCAAATGGTGCCTATTCAACCATATGACTGACAGATAGATTGCCACCTCATCTTTAGAGGACACAGCTGATCTTTCCAAGGACATGAGAATTTCAATCTTCATTAAAAGGGAATAATAAAGATATTGGGGGGGGGGAGAATTCATTCTTTACAGTCCTGGGATATAATACTTATTTCAGTTGTAATTTGATCCAGAAAAAGAAGATAGGCAAGGAGAAATATCTTATGTTTCTCTTTGCATGAATATGTATTACTTTGGGCTAGATGACACAGTGAGTAGAGTACTGGTCCTGAAGTCAGGAGAACTTGAGTTCAAATCCAGTCTCCTGATCCATATTTCCAGTCATCCTGAATCATATCTGGACATCTGGACCTAGATGGCCCTGAAGGAGAAAGTGAGGCTGGTGATTAGCATAGCAACCCCTCACTCCTATTCAGTTAACATGAATTTTCATAGCATCACCTCTATTGATGTCTAAAAAGGACAAAAACATTACTCATTGAAAACTTCTTTCTAATACCTAAATTTCAATGAGACAAAATCAATTATGACAAAAGAAGCTATCTACATGTACATATTGGAAAAGCTGAAATTTTGAAGAACTGGGTAAATGCAGTCTAGAGCAACACCTTGTTTATTAGCACTTAAGAGCAAGTAGTAGAAAGGTGCCTAGGTTGTCCAATATACCTACATTTTATAGTTATTTTACTCCTTATTCTAAACCAATATCTCATTTACTACTATTCTCTAAAGAATTTTGCTCTTACAGAGTTAGGAGTTTAATAGTTTGTTTTGTTTATAAATAGAGCAAAAGTTCAACTGAAAGAATAGTATCTAAAGGTACCAACAGCAAGTGTTTGAAAAAAAATCTCTTATTTGCAGTATCCTTTTGTTGAAGTTGTAATACCTTTATCTCATGATAATTAACTGAACCACAGGCATACTCAGCCTAGCTTTTAACAAAGTTCTGAAAGTTGTACCCAGCAAATTCCTACATGACGATATAAACCTTTACATACTCCTAAGTGATCTATATAAAACTGATTCAGCTGAAAAGTTCACTCTGTTCCCTCCCTAAAAAAAAGGGGGCAGTCCAGTCAACCATTCATAACTGTACTGAAAGGAATAGATCTAAGGGATGTTCTATATTTGCACATTGCTTTTCTATAATTTTAGGGTTCCTGTCATGAAACACCCCCAAAATCTTCTGCTAAAAGTAGAGAATTTGGATAAACTATAAAATCAGTAAAATATACATATTCAGAAGATGCATAACATCTTTCATCTAACATTTAATTAAACAGTGACTTTTTTAGGGCACGCATTTAAGCCTGCAAAAAGAATGGCACTGAGAGTCAGAATGCTAATAATGTTGCAAGCCTACTGGGTTGGGAGCTGGGACAGGATAGTAAGTGCAGTTCAAGAAATTTAATTTAATTTGGGGGGTGGAAGAGTGGAAAATCCCAGGCTACTACAAATCAAAAATAAATTAGGAAATTGGCACAGGCCTGAAAGAAGCAAGCTTTAACCAAATCTCTCTTGGCCTATCATGGTTTCATTTATTAAATGTGTAAATCTTAGGCAATACAACTGGCCTTCACATGGATATTAGCTGACCTAATGCTTTCCTAAGAACTTTAAAAAAATGCTAATTGTATGACTACAGAGTATTAGGATTATAAAAATCTATGTGTTTAAAGCTTGCATGACACCAGAGCTTCAATTGCAAGGATGTAGCTTAAGTGGCTACCTAGGAGGGTAAAATTAGAATGGTTTCCAGTGAGTATTCCAACAACTCTTTAGAAATGTTAAATGTGATATTATCACTCAAGTCATTATACAATGTAGTTGAAAACTAGCTAAGAGAAAGATGTGATAAAAATGAAACAAAGAATAAAAAGGAAAGGAGAATGAAAATACACTTCACTAAAAATTCATAGAAGGGAAATGAATTTTGCATGTATTGTCCCAAAATCTGCCTTAATATTTTCAAAGGATAAATATCCAAAGATGATTATTAGTTATTTGATTTCAACCTGCAATAATACATGAAAATCACTGAGTAAGACATAGAAGCATTATGATAAGTATTAATGATAGGATTACACTTATTGGTGAAACTGAAAAGCTTTGAAAAAAATGAAGTATACATCAGCATGTCAGATTACTAACTGTAGTTCTTTAAATTTCCTCAAACTTAATTTCCTCAAGAGTAAAGTGTTCGACTCAATAACTTTGGATTAAGACCCCTTGCAACTCAAAATCTATGCATCTCTAATCCTATGATCTGTATTTTCTGTTATTGTGGAAGCTGAAGATACCATTAAATTTCATTTATGTTAGTTTAGAAAATGTCTGAGCTTCACAAAGCAATGTCCCTGAACTAGTAAGAGACTGAAGCAAGATTTGTTTCTGATTCCAAATAAGTATGATAGCTACTAAAATATGATTGTTTTCGTTTCATATAGATTGTCTGAGATTATCATCACAATGTCTCTGAGAATTGTATAAGACAACCATGAATATTTGCAGTTCCTAGGAGGAAAATGAGTCAGTATAATAATTCTTTCCAAAAAATTCTGATTTATTTATGATTAATACTACAGATATTATACATCAGTTCTTTGGTTTTTTACATAAATTTTTGTTAAATGTTTTGCTTGAAATGTGAGTTTCCACAATTAAACTAATAAGACCTATTTATACACTGTTTATATTTGAGTTATTTAGTTTCATTTTTAGGGGGAAAATGTTCATTATATTTTATTTTCAATATTAAGGAAATTGGAAATTTTTGACATTTTGGTTTTGATTGCCTCCTTGGGAAATGCTACCAAACCTGATCTCAAAGGATAATGTGATTAAGTTCATAGAACCAGAAAATACTTGGAACATTGGAAGGGACATTGCCCTCCTCTTTTTAAAAAAAACAATATTTGTTTATTTATTTTCATCCATATGCACGTATATATTTTTAAGTTAAAAAAATTTCCTTCTACCTTCCCTTCCCAGTCCCCTCCCTTCAGCAGCAAACAGTCAGTTAGCACTGTACATAATATTTTTGATAAACATATTTACAGATGAGTTATTTTCAGTTTGAGGAATTAGGATTAAGGGGAAAAGATGCATAAGAGATAATTTTTATGAAGTGTTCATCAGATTCTGAAGGGTTGGTTTTTTGTTGGGTTTTTTTTTTTTCCCTTCTGGATGGGATGCTGCTTCCATCAAGGTTGTTCATCTCACAATGCTGTTGTTAATAAGTATATTGTTCTCTTGGTTCTACTCCTTTCATTCAGCATCAGATCCTGTAAATCATTCCATATTTCTCTAGAGTCCGACCACTTATGCAAGAACCATTTATCGTTTCTTATAGAACAATAGTGTTGCATAGTATTTATGTACCATTACTTGTTTAGTCATTCCCCAACTGATCGTCATCCCCTCAATTTCCTATTCTTTGCCACTACAAAAAGAGCTGCTTTAAATATTTTGGAAAATGTGGAATTCCCTTTTTAAAAATTTCTTCTGGATATAGACTAGATAGAGAATTGCTGGTCTAAAGGAAATAAATAGTTTTATTGCTCTTTGGGCATAATTTCTTTTTTTTTTAGGTTTTTTGCAAGGCAATGTGTTAAGTGGCTTGCCCAAGGCCACACAGCTAGGTAATTATTAAGTGTCTGAGACCAGATTTGAACCCAGGTACTCCTGACTCCAGGGTCAATGCTTTGGGCATAATTTCATATTGCTCTCCAGAAAGTCTGAATCCATTCACAACTCCACTAGCAATGAATCAATGACCCAATCCTCACACAACCTCTCCAACATTGATCATTTTCCCTTTTTCTCATCTTAACCAATCTGATAGGTGTGAGGTGATGCCTCATTGTTGTTTTAATTTGTATTTTTCTAATCAATAATGATTTGGAGCATTTTTTCATAAGATTACATGTAGTTTTAATTCCTTAATTTGAAAACTCTCTATTCATATCCTTTGACCATTTATCAACTGGGGAATGACTTGCGATCTTATAAATTTGAGGCAATTCTCTACATACTTTAGAAATGAGACTTTTATCATAACCCCTAGCTATGAAAATCATTTCCCAGTTTCTGCTTTCCTTCTAATTTTGGCAGCATTGATTTTATTAGTACAAAACCTTTTTATTTAATAATGTGAAAATCATTCATTTTGTATTTTATAATGTGCACTAATTACTATTTGGTCATAAATTTATCCCTTTTCTGTAAATCTGATAGATAGAGTATCTCTTGGTCTTATTAATTTAACTATGATATTGCTATTTATGTCTAAATCCTATTCCTATTTTGATCTTATTTTGGTATGGGGTGTGAGATTTGGATCTTTGCCTAGTTTTTGTCATATTATTTTTCAGTTTTCCCAACAATTTTTGTCAAATAGTGAGTTCTTATTCCAGAAGTGGATGTCTTTGGGTGCTCAGCCTACCAAAGGTAGGGGAGTAGAGATAGACTTCTGAGGTCTGTCCTCTGTACCTGGAACAGGACTCTGGGTCACTGAACACATTCAGAGCCTGATCACAGTTTAGGCCACCCATGGAACAGCAGGGCCCTCCCCCACCTCAGCCCCATGGCAGAGGGATGCACTTGTGGTCATTCATAGACCAGAAGGGAAGACAGCTTCACACACTGAGATCTTTGTGGAGGGGGTGTCCCAATAATACTCAAACCTCAGGAAGTACCCCAAAACCAGGCACAGGCTGGGAAAATGAATAAACAGAAAAAAAGAGGCGCATCATTGAGAAATACATTGTCTATGATGCAAAGAAGGATGAAAATACTCAATCTGAAGATGAGGAAATACAATCTTCTGCATCTAAAGACTTCGGAAAAAAACAGAAATTGGGCTCAGGCTATATGACAGAGCTCAAAAAATATTTTGAAAATCAAGTAAGGGAGATAGAAGAAAAATTGGGAAAAGAAATGAGAGAGATGCAAGAAAAACATGAAAAAGATGTCAGAAATTTAGTCAAGGAGATCCAAAATAAATGCTGAAGAAAAATAACATGTTAAAAACCAGCATAAGGGGGCCACTAGGTGGGGAAGTGGATAAAGCACCAGCCCTGGAGTCAGGAGTATCTGGGTTCAAATCCTTTCTCAGACACTTAATAATTACCTAGTTGTGTGGCCTTGGGGAAGTCCCTTAACCCCATTGCCTTGCAAAAAAAAAAAAACCTAAAAAAAACCGCATAAGTCAAATGGATAAAACAGTTCAAAAAGTTATCAAGGAGAAGAGTGCTTTAAAAAGCAGGACTGGCCAGATGGAAAAAGAGATAAGAAAGCTCTCTATGTAAAACAAATCCTTCAGATGTAGAATGGAGGTAAAGGAAGCTGTTGACTTTATGAGAAGTCAAAACACAATACTTAAAAACCAAAAGAATGAAAAATTAGAAGAAAATGTGAAACATCTCATTGAAAAAGCAACTGATCTGGAAAACAGATTCAGGAAAGACAATTTGAAAATTGTTGTGATACCTTAAAGTCATGATCAGGAAAAGAGTACTGACCTCATTTTTAAAGAATTCCTACAGGAAAATTGCCCAGATATCCTAGAAGCAGAGGGCAAAATAGAAATTGAGAGAATCCACTGTTCTCCCCTGGAAAGAGATCCAAAACAAGCAAACAACAAAAAAACAACAACCCCTGGCAATATTATACCCAAGTTCCAGAACTCCCAAGTCAAAGAGAAAATATTACAAGCAGCCAGAAGGACACAGTTCTAATAATGTGGTGCTGCAGTCAGGATCACACAGGACTTAGCAGCAACTATATTAAGGACTTGTAGGGCTTGTAACATAATATTTCGGGAGGCAAAAGACCTTGGAATGCAACTGAGAATCATCTACTGAGCAAAACTGAATGTCCTCTTCCAGAGGAAAAGATGGCCTTTCAATGAAGCAGGGGTATATATCAATTGTTCCTGTTGAAACAAGGAGAACTGAACAGAAAGTTTGATCTTCAAACACAGGATGCAGGTGAAGTATGGAGAGTGGAGGAGAATGGTAAAATATGAGGGACTTGATGATGAGGAACTGCATGTATTCCTACATAGAAAAATGATACTGATAATATTCATATGAAACTTCTCATTTAATAGAGCAGGTAAAAGGAGCTTTTATAGATGAAGCAAAGGAGAGAGATGAATTTGAAGATAAAATATATTGTAAAAGTGGAATCAATGGCTAAAGGGAAATGTATTTGGAGTAAGAGAAAGGACAGGTGGAATAGGTTAAGATATTTCATTTAACAAGATTTTTTGAGTCCAAGTTATAAACTGTTTTGATACTTCTACTTTGAGTGGTTTTTCACTGCTTTCTTCTTCAGACTGGCATTGTTATCATCTTTGTCTGTAAAGTAGTTTTCTATAGTGAGTGCTCTTTTAGCTTTTTTTGCTCATCTTTGTTGTTTTAGTTCTAGTTCTGAGGTATAGGGGGGTATAGATCCAACTTTTCTTTTCGGGTACTGGGGTCTGAACCCTGACTTGTTCTTGGGCAAGATGTTGGCTATTCAGTCCATGCCTTACCTTTGCATAGGTTTTTTTTCTCCTTGATGTCTAGGTTCTGACTTATCAGTGATTTGTTCCTGACCCAGTCCTGGTGTTCTCAGGGTTCATACTTTGTTTGGGGTTGGCATCCCTCATGATTTGCCATCTAGCTTCTGAGACCTCTGTTATTGTTAAGCTGTTGAGACTTGGATTACTATGTGGCTACAAACTACTGCTGGTTTTCCAGCTCTCCCATTTCTTGGACTTTACTTCCCCTTCCCCCCCCCCAAATAGAAAGGCTTTCACAGAAAATACTCCATGATATCTACAGTTGAAAACTTCTTTGAATCTTCTCATTTTCTTTTTGGGATCTGTAGTTTGAATGTCAGAGTAAAAGCTTCATTTATCTTTGGTAGGGAAAAGCTTCAGGAGCATATTAGTTTTGCACTGTCATCTTGGCTCTGCCCGGAAGTCCAAAACTCAAGTTCATTAATTTCGTTAGTTAAAGTATGATAATGCTATTTTAGTCATCCTCTAAGTCCCCATCAGTATTCTTTATCTTGCAATCTAATTATTTGATTTTAATTGAGTATTTTCCAATATTCATTTCTTCTTTTAAAATCATAAACCTGTGACTACCTCCTACTACTGCAACATTTTTGTTTCATCAATTTGTAGGCTTTTGTGAATTCTTACCATGGTGTTGATATGACACTGAGTTGTCTCAAGCCATGCTGAAAGAATGCCAGTTATTACCATCTGTGATTGAACATGGAGTCCTCCTTCTTGCAAACCTAAGTGACCTATCTTAGACACACATTCATTGGAGAATGATATTGAGACTGATTTTGTTTCAACTTTCTGGGTCTATTTTTTGTAACATAATGCCAGTTAAAAAAGTATCCTATCCACTTCCTTTCAGAAAGCCATTACTGATTATATACTATCTGTCAGGCATTGTGAATTGATTGAAAAACAAAATAGTCCCTGTCTTCATGGAGTTTACATTCTACCAATAAAATGATAATTGAAATTTTCAGTGAACTTTCAGATTTATTTGTTGAGTTCATTATATTTAAAAGGGAGTATATACTTATAGTTTCATGTATAATCCTTATCTTTTTTATGTAAATAGAAATTCTCATTTTGCTATTTTTCAGATTTAATTTTTTTTAAATTTAAGAATGATAGTTGAAGTATATACAGCTATATATGCTTTTAAGTAATTTTGTTCTTGTTTGCTTTGGAGGAAAGTAATTGATTTCTGCAGAGAAATCAGAACAGTTTTTCTATTCTATCTTTTCTTATTGAGAGGGGAAAAAAAAAGGAATGAGACATTTATCATTGCTTGCTGAAGTACCATAAGGTTACCACCAGGGTTGGAAATATTCATTTCTCAAGATATCTCTTCAATCATCTGCACTCAGGGAAAAAAAATATAATGAAGAAGAGATATCTAGGGATTTCATGTCCTGTCTCACCATCACTAGACAAGGCTATGTATATCACTATTATATTAGCCATATGATTGAATTTTGACTGCTATGAAAAATGGAGAAAGGGAGAGCAAAGAGGAAGTAAAGAGAAATCCCCCTGCTTGGAATGTTAGGGAGAGTTGACTACGATTCAAGGGAATCTATAGAATAGACAGATCTTTTCAGATCAGTTTACTTTGTCATTGTCCCCTAGGGATTGATAATAGAATGTGATATCCTCAAATATAAAATATTACCACTCAGTAGGAGGTCAATATGTTGGTACAATTTCATCACATCTGCTACATCTCATTTCTACTTGTAATTACCTTGAGAGCTTGATATTACTATCATGTCCATTCCAGACCGGAAAAAATAAGTTCAAAGCAAATAAAAAATTCTTTCCTAATCACAAGTTTGATATGTGTGTGAATTAGGATTTGAACTCAAGACTTTTGATTCAAAATTCAAATCTCTGTTAACTATACTAATGCCATCTGTCTACCTATCTGTTTGCATTAGATATGTATATATGTACATATAAGCATATATGCATAAATATATGCCTATATGTATATACGCTTATATATGGAAAGATTGTGATTCAACTCTTAATTTTTGCTAAAAATATATCATATTTTCTCTCCACCTGTCTACAATTCTTGGACTAAAATTTATTTCAAATTAAGCACTGTACCACGTACCTCTCCCTACCACCACACCAGATATCTTCATGATAATATAAATATATTTTTATGTTCCCATGTTTCAAGTATAACTTACCCTATAATTAACACTATAAACAAATTGCTTCAATTTTATAATTTTAACAAAGTTTTAGTTTGACAACAAGAGACTAGAGAAAGTCTTACAAATATATTCATTTATTATTTTTGGGATGTGTTTGGATTATAGTAATATTTCACACCAGTATTTCCATTTCATAAGTAACAGTTATTGTTGAGAAGACTGTTGTGCTGTTTTTGAAATTTTTTCCTACTAAACTTGAATTGGGAGTGGCAGTGTGAAGGCAGATAAACTGAATTTTTGTATAGAGGCTTACCATTTCAATAAAAGTTATCAAGTTATGTCTGAGTTTTGATTTAGGGTGAACACTTCTTCCTGTATCAGTGGACCTGAGATTCACATTCGGTTGACTATATCAACAATGTTATTTGCCTATCTGTTTATATGTAGGTAGGTACATATATAATTATTTACATATAAGCACACATGTACAAATATTTGTATAAATGTATATATGATTATATATGGAAGTATTGTGATCCAAATATTAATTTTTGCTAAAATTATATCATATTCAATATGTGGTGTGAGGGTCTACATTCATGATCAATCTAATAATCACTTCAATCATTACTATGAAGGCCCTGGAATGAAAAAGAATACACTTGTTCTAGATTAGGGTAAAATCCATAAATTTCTTCTTGTAGGATCAGGAATAATCAAGATTCAGGTCTGAATGTTCTGTTTGAAAAATAAAGATTAGATTTCGGATTGATAATTCCAGGACTACTCATTATCCAAGGCACTCTCCTCTTCATCCAGCAACCACATGCACCTGACTAGGATAATTATTATCAAGTACCCAACTCTCAGGGTCATTGATATATAAGCTCCTAAAGGATGGATCTCATTTCCCAATTCATATAACATGAGCTCTGGACTCTCTTTTCTACTTCTAACATTTTCTATATTCACCCTTCTAGTATGGATTTTTATTTGTGGAGTATCATAATGACATCCATATATCAAATGATAAGAGTCAAGGTACTCCTAACACATAAAAAGTTTGACTTTTCTGAAGCATAAAGGTATATAAAGTAATGTTTATGGTTTCAGCAAATTCTTTTTTTATTTTAAAATTTGAGATTTCTGTTTTAAAAGCAATTAATGATTTGGTTCAATTGAGAAAAGAGGAAATCAATTACTTCCAAAGATCAAAGGATCAAAGTCAATGTGGGTAAGTTTTACTGTGATTCATAATACTCTCTCCATTTTCTCAGAAAAGATGATTATTCATATAAATGATAACTATCAACCTAATTATAATCTAATTTAATATCAAATCCCAAACTATTTATTACAGTTCCTGTAGGAACAACTCTCTCTCTCTCTCTCTCTCTCTCTCTCTCTCTCTCTCTTTTTGCTTTAACAGATACTGCAAGTCAATGATCCAAGAGATTTTAGAGTCAAATACTTCGCCTGTATTTTGAAAAGGACTATATAATTTTATGACCAATTATGCTATTTGTAGCTAGAAAGCCAAACTAAGGGTAATTAGTCCTCATGCTGTAGAATACAAAGTGAGAGCCTGCAGGAGTCCATTTAAACTCATTCCATTAGTTATTTATATAATACCTTGGCATGACACCAACTGTCCCACTTAGAGCTTTTATAAGAGACCAAAACCCTTTACTCTTTGAGACCTTAAAATGTGCATTTGGATTGCATTCTTAGCCACAGAGAACACAGTGAAAGTTGAATATAATGCAACCTTATGAATGTATTCCTAATACAGGTTGAGAGTGGCCTTACTTTGTAGTATTATATTCTTTCCCTCCAAATTCATCCTTTTTTTCATTGTTCATATAATTTACTGCAAAAATAGAGAAAGAGGATTTCCCCCAAAACAATTTAAATATCACGTAATTTCTCCCTCCCAGTCTAAATATCATGTAATTTCTCAATCCTAAATACCTCCAACTTGTCCAACTCTGTATATTCATTTAAAGATTTCAAGGGTTTGTCGTTTCATTACTATGGATGTTCTCTCTAGCAATGTGAATCATTCAGTTCTCAGACCAAATAAAAGTAGTTAGGTGACACAGCTGAAAGAGTGCTAAACCTGGAATCAGAAAGACACAACTTCCTAAATTCAAATATGGCCTCCAACATTTACAAGTTTTGTGATCTTAGACAAGTCACTCAACCCTGTTTAACTAAATTTCCTTGTTTGTAAAATGAGTTACAGAAAGAAATTGCAAACCATTCTAGTATCTCTGCCATGAAAACACAAAAGGACCAGACACAACTGAACAACTACAACAACCATCCAGATATTGTGGTGGGTACTGAGGATACAAACTCAAGGAGTTTGCAGACTAATCTGGGAGATAATATACAAACAACCACAATACTTATCAGATTTAGATAGGATAATCTGGAGATAATGAACAAAGGGAAGGTACAAACATAAAGAGAATTTGAGAAAGACTCCTTTCAGAAAGTCATACTTTTGTTGCATCTTGAAGAAAGTTATAAAAGCCTAGACAGAGATGAGGAGGGTGCATTCCTAGCATGGGGGATAGCAAGTAAAATTGTCTAGTGTAAGAAATTTAATGAGACAAGAATTATGTGTTTAAAATCTTATTGGTCTTAAAGAGTTTATTCTGGTGAAAGAACATTCTACAGTCAAATTAATAATGTCAATCATTAGGGGTGGCTAGGTGGAGCAGTAGATAAAGCATGGGCCCTGGAGTCAGGAGTACCTGGCTGTGTGGCCTTGGGCAAGCCACTTAACTCCATTTGCCTTGCAAAAACCTAAAAAAAAATAATGTCAGCCATTAAAGATAATACTTGTAAGTGTTTGCATTTGTGTTTATATATAAATAAAATATCCATACCTTTTAAAATTCAAAAGTGATTATATGTAGATTGGATGATTACTTAGAAAGACTCAGTTACTAATGTCTTTCATGACATCATAATTAGAAGTCTTTTCAAAAGTCCTAAATTGAGTTACTTCTCTTATTTTGGGCATGAACAATATGCATATACTTTGAATTCTCTTCAACTAAGTACCTTTCAAATATTCCAAAGAATGATTTAGTTGTTGGATATGACAAGGTGGAAAATGGAGTGAAGCAATAATATTTTTTCCTTCTGGTGGAAAAAATCCAAAATGTTATACTAAGCACTTTTATACTTAGTCTATTGGATCTGAGACTTTTCACATAGGCAAATGTTACCTTAGACTTTCAGAAGTCTAGCTATAACTTAAAGATTTATCGTTAAACTAAAGAAAGTTTTCTTTTTATTTAAAAGATCTGTGATTTTGCATCACAATCTATATTACAATAGAAATCTGGATGCAATGACATTTTTAAAAAAAGGATTTAATTTGTCACTGGGCAAGATGGGTGAGTCATCATGAGCAAAGTGTAGTGATCAGATTTGTAAAGGGATTGGATTAAATTAGCCCTAAAGTCTATCTTAACTCTCAAACACTGATTCAGCCTTAATCATTCAATCAGCAAAGTTACAATAAGTTGAGCATTATATTCATCCTCTTCTAAATACAATGGAGTAACAATCTGCGATCTAAATAGCATCATAGTTTGATTTTTTCAAATGTGGTCATATAGGCTTAATTTTGCATTAAAAGTACTTTTTAAAAACACAAACTGGACTAGAACTACCATGATAAGAGGTAGGAGCATAATCCCAAAGAAAGGTATACTAAGGCATTGCTGAATGTCTGTTTTTTCACATTACACTTTTGGAATGTTATTCTTCCTGCTTAACATGTGTTAGATTTCCTTCATATATTTCATCACCAATTTAGAATTATTGATATGAAGCTGGAAACAACCTTAGAAACTATCTTATCCAAAACTCTTACTTTATAAATGAGGAAATCCCAAAATGAGAAGAATGTAGTTCAGAGAGATTAAAGACATGTCTAAAGACTCAAAAGAAATAATTGGGAGAGGCAAAATGATTCCAACAACTGTGACTCCAAATCCACTGCTCTTCCCACTGTGTGTCATGGCCTACAACCTTCACCATCAGCATCATCACTGTAATTAATAAATACTTATCAGGCAAGTTGTAAAGACAACACCATGTTAGGATTTGCAGGCAATAAAAAGTTTCACATAGAAATTATGAGGTCAATTGCACCAATCTAAATGGATTAACTCCTCGAGATATGCTGCTTTGTGTAGCTAGTTCTTATGAGTATTGTTATCCATTTTAAACAGTTTGTGAAATGCATTTTTTTGTTTTGTAACCCCAAGGTTTTAAGTGAAGGGTGACATTTGAAATGTGTAAAGCTTGCAAATGTAACAAATGGCATGACAATGATTTTTCAGGTGCAAATGCTACATACACATCTCCAAAGTCATAGTCAAATATCCCATTTGGAAAACAGCTGAGCATGAAGATTTAGATATTTATCTATTTCCTGCTTCAAAACCTCTTAAAATATCTTTTGCTACTCAATAAAGTCCCTACAGGGACTCACAGGGACTTGGTGAGGTTTGCTGCACAGTCTGTTCCTTCTACCAAATAAAAGTGGAATGGAAAAGTGTGTTTGTCTTCTTGAAAAGATTAAGAAACCAGTTTATAAAAGTTTTCCTCAGGACCAACCAAAATTAACTGGGTCCCCTTGGTGTCAGAACATAATAAGCAGAATTGATAAAGGGAATCAAGTTCTTTTGAACCAACAGATATACTTCCTATGCCACTCCTTAACATGTGAGTGATTTCCATGTGGAATTCCAATAACAAGATATAATTGTTTGAACCAGCAGATGTTTTACCTGCACCAGTAAATCTTTTCTGGCAATCTGTTAGAGATACATATTCCTCACATATTAAAAGAACTGACAGACTTTTGCTGATTATTTTTTCTCTGAGACTTGTTCAGTTGAATTCTTCCCTTTACATAGTTAGAGCATTGAAATAAGACACTCAAGTAGAGTAAAGAAAAGTTAATTCATTTGGTTTGAGTCTGCTAAGTGGATACTAATATGCTTGGGTCTTGAAGACTCATAAGGGAATTTTGTTTGTTATTTGTATTTTTTATACAGAATTTCACCGATTATTTATTTGAGATACGACAAATAAACTTCATATTTAGTAAAAATACAGGTAAGAGGGAAAATAAACACCTCAAGAGAAAGAAATCTGGCAGAGTGATTGACAACTGAATGTAAAATAACCAATGGGGGAAAATGAGATTCAGTTAGATGAAGACCAAATGGAAATAAATGTTTCTCTCAAAGAAACAAATGTTGAAATATGTATGTTATTTTTTATTTCCATTTAGTTTACTTCTCAGTATCTCAAGAAAATGAGTGTTTAAAAAATTTAGCATAACTTTCCACTTTTTGTGTGCTATTCCATATTAAAATGTCATAAGTGTATAGTATTTATCCTTTTTCTTCTTATGTTTTATATGTGTGTGCATTGCAGTTATTAATGACAATGTAAAGGGCACAGTGACCCCCATACAGTAGAAACAATAAATGTTTATTGAGGAAAATGAGGAGGAACATAATATAACAAGGATGATAATGAAGTTTGACACTTCTTTTAACACTTCCATTCAACCTCTTTTTTTATTCTTATTATCATAAAGAATATTCACAAAAAATGAGATACATTTAAATAATAGCCCTATAATTTGCATTATTTACATTTTAATTAAGGAGAAAAATAATATATCCTCTCTTAAAATGCAT
Source organism: Macrotis lagotis (assembly GCF_037893015.1). Lineage (NCBI taxonomy): Eukaryota > Metazoa > Chordata > Mammalia > Peramelemorphia > Peramelidae > Macrotis > Macrotis lagotis. Next base: position 180,517,924 of record NC_133660.1, on the reverse strand, counting down.
TTGTTATATTTTCCTTTTCTTTTTTTAATACACATTTTGGGGGCAGATGCTATGATTTCTTCTGTATGACCTGCAATCTCAGAACTCTACAAATCAGTGTTAAAAGTACTATTGTTTTATACTCAGGCAACATATATTAGAACTTTTAAAAATATATATAAATAAGCATTCCTTATGTTTCTTTGGAGAGATAATGAGGATTAAGATCTGAATTTGCAATCAGGAAAATCTGGTTGAATTTTCATTCGGCCATTTATTTAGCTTTGTAACTCTGAGCAAGTTCTCAGCCTCTCTGGGCCTCAGTTTCCTCACCCCAAAAAAATGGATTAGATTAGATTAGATGGTTTCTGAGTTCCCTTCTAGTTATAGTTCTATAGCCTTTGATTATAGAAATACAATTATCATGAATAAGTTTTATATAGGAATACTCTAGGATTAGTGGTTCCTTTGACACTGTTGGATATGAGTTTGAAAGGATGTGCTACAGCCATTCACCATTTTCCTTCTACTTACTACCTGCTTTTTTCTTCCCTGTGAAGGAAGGGGCAGAGTTCAACAAGACCTAATATTAAAGTGTTGGGGCTCTTTCTCTCACTCCCTACACTAATCTGTGAATCCAAATGCTGCTGGTTTTTCTCCAAGGGTAGTCATATGGGCCGGAAATCATCATTGTGTTCCACAGCAAATATTTACAGAACTTCATGTGATAAAAGCAGCTCTCCCAAATACATAACAAGACAAAACATATCATTGCAATACAAGACAAAACAATTCTGGATTTTCCTTCACTCTCTCTGCCTGTTTTTTTTCTCCTGCTGAAAATTATTGGATAATTCCTCCTCTACTTTTCTTCATATGCTACAGTATCCTCCACTTTATCATCTACAGTATCTCATTCTCCTCTTAAATTTATTTTTTTTATTATTTAGTTTTGCAAGGCAATGGGGTTAAGTGGCTTGTCCAAGGCCATACAGTTAGGTAATTATTAAGTGTCTAAAGCCGGATTTGAACTCAGGTACTCCTTACTCCAGGGCCGGTGCTCTATCTACTGGGCCACCTAGCTGCCCCTATTAAATTTAATTTTAAAACTCTTTTGATCAGGTCATAAAGTTTCTTACAAGATCTAGACTACTATCATTGCAAAACAAGACAAAGCAAGATAGTCCTAAAGGTACAAGATTATAATGAGTTTTTTCCCCTGAAGAAATATAAAAGTCTTCTAAGAGTCATCATACCCACCAACTACTACCTATCCCTCCAGATCCATGTGGGAACAAATAATATAGGTAGAAGAGAGACAGAAAATGTATCTGTAATGACTTCAAAGTTCCTGAGAAAAACTTACAAGACATGAAAGCATGGATGCAACTTTTAGCTCTTCTCACAACTGAAAGGATATATCCAAGATCCCAAAGCTAGTAAGAAGCTGAAATTTAAACTCGTGTTTTCTAGCACCAAATACTTTGGTTTATCTCACCCTCACTGAAGATCAACCTTGGAAAGGATTAGTGGATAAAGAAATGGACTAGACAGGGAAAATTGGTTTCAAGCATTAGATCTGATATATACACTCTATATGACTGTGGGCAAGTCATTTTATCCTTCAGTCCTCTAGACAATATCAAAAATTATACATTGTTGTGAAGGTGATGACCTTCCTGGTAAGAGAAAATTCCTGCTCTGTAACTTCATACATTGAAGAAATTAGAGATTTGGTACATATTTCTCCCTTTTCACTGAATGTCACAATTTAGGAAGGTGGGGGGGGAAAGGGTAGAAAAGGAAAGTCAATTTTTGGCTTTAAAAATAAGTTTGAAAAGAGATTCATCTTCAGAACTTTAGCTCTCAGAATAAAAAATGACTAATAATTACTGCAGTTTAGCTCAGAAATGTTAAGTAGGGTAGATCTCGTATGAAACTTAATGACATGATCAAAAGAGTTTTAAAATTTAATTTAAGAGGGGGATAAGATACTGTAGATGATACTGTGGAGGATACTGTGGCTTAGGAAGAATAGTAGAAGAGGAGTTATTTAATATTTTCAGCAGGAAAAAAATAGGCGGGGAGAGTTATGAAAAATCTAGAATTGTTTATGGCCTAGCCTGTTTAAATATCACGGCATAGTACCAAAAATGAAAAATAAAATAGAATGCCTTCAAATGTTATCTGACAGGAGCAAATATGATCCCCAAAGTATTGATAAGATTTGACGGAAAGTGATTCCTTATTAGAATATGACAATGAAACAGATATGATAGAATGCCTGAAGGATTAACGTTGTACATCCAGGAGGTTTGCATCTGAATAGAAATTCAATAATGGGGATGCCACAAATTAAATAATATCTAGACACCTGAATTTTTGTTAAAATAAGACCACTAAAATTAGCAGTATTATAGCAGTACAAAGCATGCTACTCATATAAGCAGAAGACAATAAAAACTTATATTCAGAAAATGTTTTACATTTTAAAGCATTTTCCCATTACATTATCATAACTGTTCTTCTAAATACTCCTTTGATTTAGGCAGGGGAAGTAGGAATATGCTTATTTGATAGATTGAGAAACTGCAGTGATCAAGGATAAGATTATCCAAAGTAATTGAGATAATCAGTGGCACAGTCAGAACTCCATCTCAGTTCTCTGATTTCAAGTCCATTGATCATTCCACTTATGTCACCCATTGTTTTCTTATTCATTTTATAAACTGATACACAAATTATGGAGGACTTTTAACTAGAGACATTTGGGAGTTTCAATTCTGCTTAAATCAAAATCAAATATTGTTTTTTAACTTATCTTAGTAATGATTTCACTTCTTAACCACAAAATTATATGAACTATTTTTGGTTTTTTTAGACCATTCTTACACAAGGTAAAGAACTGCTTAGTGACAAGATGTTGCAGGAAACTTAGAGGAACATTGAGCATAGTTAGATTGCATGGATGTCTATGTCTGTGCATTTGAGAATACAGGAAAGCATTTGTCAAAAAGATCAAAGAAGAGATACATAATGATTTTATGCTCAAAGGTTCTAAAAGGAAAAATGGCTCAAAAAAGGCTTAGAAACTCAAAAAATGATCTTCTTCAAATAGAATCATAACCTATCCTTACAAAGAAAAGATGAAAAAGAAAGTGGTTGCTTAAAGAACTCTGATGAACTTAATCGAATTTGTAAAGAACTGAGATGAGAGGGAAGGGAAAGGAAGAAAGAAGGGGGGGGTGGAAGAGCGAATTTGCTTATCACTTACATGTGCTAAGCACATAGGAATACAAATATAAGTAAGCAAGACAGCCCCTAACCTCAGAGATTTCACATTCTAATGAAGGGAGAAAAAACACATAGGGGTTTGGGAAAGTGAGAACACAGCCTGTCAGGTGAGGAGGTAGAGTCTGGAGAGAGTCCCAAAAAGAATGAGGCAAAGAATTATTGGGGTTCTTCCTAAAAGTTACTCAGGGAGAGAGTCACCAATAGGAAAGAAGGGCCCCACTATGAATGAATGCCAGGATAGTGAAGGAAAATAAATTTAGTAAAAAGTCATCAGATTTTGCAATTAATAAATCATTAATTAAATCTGAAAGTAAAGAGTGGTGGTATCAAAGCCCAGATTATATTCAGTATTTAATAAATTCTTATTCTTCCCCGCTTCACTCTCACTCTCACTCTCTCTCTGTCTCTCCCCTCACTTTCTCACTTCTTGAATACATTAACTTTACAATCCCAAGTTAAGTCATGAGCACACCAATCTTTTAAATGAAACTTTTTGAATTTGCATTCTCAAATACAAGGATATATATATATATATATATATATATATATATATATATATATGTATATATATACACATAGAGAGAGAGACAGATGTATACATATGTGTGTGTGTGTGTGTGTGTGTATATATATATATATATATATATATATATATATATATATATATATATATATATATATATATATGTATGTATGCCATGAATCCTGTGGACTCCAACACTTTTCTCAAAGTTCTTTTTATTCACTTTTCTCTATCCAGCTTCTCTTGCTCAGTCACAATCAAGGCTAGCAGGTTCCCATATTGCTTCTAGTTTCCGAGAATTGAATTTTTTTGGCCACATAAGTGCACAATTCATTAGAAGTTCTACTTTTAAGATAATGAACTGTCAGTAAATGTCCAACTAATTCAAGTCCTACATTCCTACTATAATCTTATTCAGTGTCAGTTTATGAAATATCAGAGAAACATTATTTTCCTCATCTATGCAAATTCTATCATTTATAGTCAATCCCATTTCCTTTTTCCTCTTTTTATCTTCAGTCAAATCCCCTATAGCATGCTTCCCTATCCCCACCTCCTGCCCAGTTTGATGGATCTGAAATAAAAACCTTTATAGACACAGTGGCTTCCTCTTTCTTACTTCAAATGTCTCTTTGTTTTTATATAAAACCTTGAAAACCTTCTGCCTTGTTACTATTTTACCTCCACAGTATACATCTTCCTCTAGAGTCAGAAAATCCTATTGCTGCCTTCATTCAGGAACTCCAAAATTTAAACTGCCCCTGAGATAATAGCTTTGATATTATAATACCTTGGAATTTATTGTTGGTAGAAATTTGGTAGCATCCATATTTCTGGAGTTCCCACATCTCAACTTTTAAAAAAATGCCCTTTTTTCCTCTCTGCAACAGAAAGTTGGTGAAAGCTTATCCTGATGTCCAAAGGGGACTAATTAATGAGACTTTGCCAACACCTTAGTAGGAATCAGCTCTTCTTAGCTCCTATGAGTAAAAGGTTATGAAGTCCAAAGGAAGAATAATCTGTCAAACTACACTACTGGGAAGATCTCCACCCTACTGTGAAGTTCTTCCTCTTTTTTTTTAATGACTGACCCTAATGAATACAAGTTAAATACAGGAAAATTGACTACATTCAGGAATACAATTTTGACTGTTGCTTTTAGTTATTATTTAATTTATAGTTTATGATCCATATCCCAATTTCTATTCTGTGATTACAAAATCTGCTTCTAAAAATAATTCTTTTTTAGCATTTTACTCATCTGTAAAAATGGGGTTAATAATTAATAGCAAATACCTCTCAGAATTGTTGTGAGGATAAAATGAAATTATAGCTATAAAGCTCTGAGGACAATGCTTAAAACCTAATAAATTATAAGGAAATATTAGTAACAGCTATTACTGCTGAAGTTACCAAATCCTTTGAATTTCTTGCATTTGCATCCTTTTACACAATGTTATCTCCCTAATAGGGACCTTCATTGTCATTACCTTTGGGGTTTATTCTAGTGACCTTCTAACCAATCTTTTTACTTCCATTCTATCTTTCTTCCAATTCATACTTCAAGTAGTTGCTAAATTGTTTTTCTTACTACCCAGAGAGCTACACCTGACACCTCCCTGTTAAAAAATGTATCTTTTATATGTGTATATAAATACATATATATATGTTTACATATACAAAATATGTATTATTTATGTATTTTGTATATGCAAAGACATAGGATATATCTTATGTCATTTTATATATATATATATATATATATATATATGTTATTTTTATGTTATATAACTACCTGTCATATACTTTCCAGTCCAATCAAACTTAACTATTCTCTGTTCTCTAAATAATCTCTATGAGGATAGGGACTTAGCCTACAGAAAGAAACGATGCCTAGAATGTAACATAGTCTTGTGCATGTAGTAGATGCTTATTAAATATGGCCTAAGCAAATAGGAATATAAATATAAGTAAGCAAGACAGCCCCTAACCTCAGAGATTTCACATTCTAATGAAGGGAGAAAAAACACATAGGGGGTTGGGAAAGTGAGAACACAGCCTGTCAGTTGAGGAGGTAGAGCCTGGAGAGAGTCCCAAAAAGAATGAGGCAAAGAATTATTGGCATTCTTTCTAAAATAGTTACCCAGGGAGAGAGTCACCAATAGGAAAGAATGGCCCCACTATGAATTAATCCCAGGATAGTGAAGGAAAATAAATTTAGTAAAAAGTCATCAGACTTTGCAATTAATAAATCATTAATTAAATCTGAAAGTAAAGAGTGGTGGTATCAAAGCCCAGATTATATTCAGTATTTAATAAATGCTTATTCCTCCCCCCTTCACTGTCACTAATTATCAGTTGTGAAATGGGAAATATTTAAAGTCAATAATATTTTAGCAGTTCAAACTACACTTATTTATCTCATAACATAACAAAGGCACTGTGCTAGGTACTGGGATTCAAAGAAAAGAATGAAACACTTTCTGTCCTCAAGGAGCTTGCCCTCTACTGGGGATATTCAACAGGAACAAGATGTAATTCAAAGTCTTTGTGAACAAGAGTAACAGGAATATTTGAGGAGGGCAAAAGAATAGTTGAAATGCTCAAGAAAAACTTCACAGATAAGAGTCGTAATAACCATCAATTATATTGTTTAATATTGTTAAACACATTTTGCTCACAAGAACCCTTGAGATAAAATGGTTGTGAAATGTTATGATTATGAGAGTTTTCCTTTCCATGAATCACATATTCTGAGTTTCATAGGCATGTACAGTTCATTTCATTAGGATGTTTGATAAGGGATTTTTTTTAATTTGGAAAGGTAAACATTTATTGAATACTAAATTTAAAAGGAAATTATCTTATTCAATAAAATAAGGAAATTAAATGTACGATAAACTAAGCTAATTGAAAAGATTCTTTGCAATTGGATCTTTTTTCCCCCTCAAAAAGGGCCAGCATTAGTTTTAGGACTGTCAATGGTATATCCTTTTTTTCAATTAACATTTTTTTCTCTCTCTCTCCAGCCTTCCCTCCTGTTTTGAAAAAAAAATTAAAACCTTTCTAAATATATATATTTAAAAAAAACTTCCTTATATTGATCATCTTTAAAAATGGTACCCCTCAATATGATCCTAGATTAAATCGCAACATTTTAAGTTTAAAATTTAAATCTTATAACTTTCTAATAGAACCAAACAACAAATTCACTTTGACATATTCCTTTTCCTTTTGTAGAATCAGTGAGTAAGAAGACAAAGAATTGTTAGCTAATGAAATCAGTGTATCCCAAAGACTAGGAAAACCTGATCCCTCTATATTCTGAATAACCTTACAAGCTTTAGAGGAATCCTTCACATAATTAGGACATCTATTTTAAAAGTTAATGATTCTTCTAGGAAAAAAAGTTTATGTATAAATATTTTTTTAATTTAGGCAGATTAGTCTATGTCATAATTATTTAAATAAGCATATAATCATAATTTAATAAGAACGAATTGATTTGCAAAGGAACAAAATTGTCTATATTTCTTTATTCTGAATTCTGTTTTCTTGATGAGATGTTGAATATATAAGTTCCTTGAATATCCAGTGCCATGTATTACTCATTTTTTCTAATTGTTATCATTGATACATTTTGTTTTTTAATTATCTTAATTTCCCAAAGCATGTCTTTCTTTCCTTTTGCTCTTCCAAGAGCTTATTTATTATAAGAAGAAAAAAAGAGAGATGTTTAGGACATTGAAGAAATCAGTTATATTCAGTGTTACATACTTGGAGTTCCTCTATCTCTGCAATAAAGATACAAAGGCACCTTCTCATATCTCTTTGGAGTAAACCTTGGTCATTATAATTTTAAAGCATTTAGTTTAATCATTTTATTGATGTAATTTTTGCTTTAAATTCATCATAATCTTTGTATATATTATTTTCCTGATTTTATTTTTCTGACTTAGTATCTATTCATATAAACATTTTCATGTTTTTCTTCATTCATTGTTTGTTCCATTGATCATTTTTGTCTTCTCAGTTCCTAATAGCACATAAGTAGTCTTGGGTTAAAGATTTCTAGGGCAGAAGAACTCAATTTCTCAAAGCAAAATAGGGAACATTGTATCTAGGATTAAGATCACAGGTCAAATCTGGTCTCTCCCTAGATGTTTGACCCTGGACAAGTGATTTAACCTCTGTCTGTGCTCGTTTTTGTCTTTATTATTATTTTTGGTAGCTCTGTAAAATAATTTTTGGGAATTTGATTGATAAGACACTTAATAAGTAAGTTAATTTAAGTAAAATTGCCATTGTTTTATATATTAGTTCAACCTACCCATGCTACCCATGAGTAATTGATATTTTTACAATTGTTAAGATTTAACTCCATTTGCATGAAAATGTTTTGTAATTATGCTTATATAGTGTCTGGGTATGTCTTGGCAGGTAGATTACCAATTATTTCATATTGTCTACAATCCATTTATTCTTATGCTCGTTGGTATTTTCAATAGGAATGGCTACTGTATTTTGTCAAAGTCTTTTTCAGCATCTATTGAGATAATCATAATATTTCTGTTAGTTTTGTTATATATATATATTATGTATTGTTCTAGTGATAACTTGCTGTAATCATGTTTTTAAAATTATATTTAATTTTTTTGCATCAATGTTCATTAGGAAGATTAGACTATAATTGTTTTTGCCTGTTAGGGCTCTTCTTGGTTTAGGTATCAGTTACCATATTGGTGTCAGAAAAGGAATCTGGCAAAACTCCTGTTTTTTGAAATAGTTTACATAGAATTTGAATTAATTGTTCTTTAAATGTTTAGAATAATTAATTTTTAGATGCTGATTCTAGACATTATTTTCTTAGGAATTTCATTGATGACTTGGTCAATATCTTTTTTTCTGAAAAGGGTTAAGTATTTTATTTTCTCTTCTATGAATATAGGAAATTTTTTTAGTAAATATTGATCCATTTCATTTGTATTGCCAGATCTTTTGTCTTACATTTGGCAAAATTTTTATGTCAATTTCCTCATTTCTAGTTCATCGTTTTCATTTTTGATACTTATAATTTGATTTTCTTCTTTCATTTTGAAAAAATTAACCAAAGGTTTATCTATTTTATTAATTTGTTTTCATAAAAAGCAACTCTTAGTTTCATTTGCTAGTTAAATCCTTTTCTTATTTTCAGTCTTTTAAATTTCTTCGATGATTTTCAGAACTTCTTATTTACAATTTATTTGGGATTTTCAATATTTTTTTTATTTTCATCCATCATACATGCATATTGCCAAGTTACAAAATTTCCCTTCATCGTTCCTTCCCATGCCCCTCCCCTCAGTAGGGGACAGTCAGATTAGCATTTTACATATATATTTTGTTAAACATATATACACATTATTAATTTTTGGCATGAGGAATGAGGGTTAAAGGAAAGCGATACATAAGAGACAATTTTTATAAAGTGTTCAGCAGATTGAGAAGGGGTGTTTTACTTTCCTCTAAGTTTTTTTTTGTTTTTCTTCCTCTGGTTGGGGATAATATAGTTCATTATAAGTACAATACAGTTGTCATAGCTCTCTGAACTGTTGAGTAGAGTTGCTTACACCAAGGCTGTTTGTCTCATAATGTTGACATGTACATTGTTTTCTTGATTCTACTCCCTTCACTCGACATCAGATCCCATAAATCATTCCATGCTACTCTAGATTCCAACCATTTATGGTTTCTTATAAAACAAAAATATTCCATAATAGTCATGTACCATAACTTGCTTAGCCATTCCCCAATTGATGGACATCCCCTCAATTTACAATTCTTTGCCACTACGAAAATGCTGCTATGCATATTTTGGAACATATAGAACTTTTCCCCTGTTTTTGCAATTTATTCTGGATATAGTCCTAGAATTGTAATTTCTGGATCAAAGGGTATAAACATTTTTATTGCTCTTTATGAATAGTTCCAGATTGCTCTCCAGAAAGGTTGGATCCATTCACAACTCCACCAAAAATGCATCAAAGTCCCAATCCTACCACAATGTCTTCAGCATTGATTATCATTGCCATTTTATCACCTGGACTAATCTAAAAAAAGTGTGAGATAACACCTTATTGTTGTTTTAATTTGTATTTCTCTAATAAATAATGATTTGGAGCATTTTTTCATGTGATTATATATAACTTTAATTTCTTCATTTTAAAACAGTGGGTTCATATCCTATGATCATTTATCATTTGGGGAATGACCTGTGATCTTATAAATTTGATGCAATTCTCTATATATTTTAGAAAGGAAACCTTTATCAGAACTCCTGGTTGTGAAGATTGCTTCTCAACTTTTGGCTTTTCCTCTAATTTTGGCAAAATTGATTTTATTAGTTAAAAACTTTTTTAATTTAATATATTCAAAATCATTCATTTAGCAGTTTATAATGTGCTCTAATTCTTGTTTGGCTATAAATCTTTTCCATAGATCAGATAGATAATTTTTAGTCTATTAATTTATCTTTGATATCACTATTTATGTCTAAATCCTGTATTCATTTTAACCTTATTTTGGTAAAGGTGTGAGATGTAGATCTATGCTCAGTTTTGCCATACTATTTTCCAGTTTTCCAAACAATTTTTCTCAAATAGTGAGTTCATCTCCCAGAGGTTGATGCCTTTGAGTTTGTCAAATAGTAGATTGCTTTATTCACTTACTGCAATTTCATTTAAACCTATCCTAACCCACTATTTCCTAGCCAGTACTATGCAGCTTTGAAGACTGCTGCTTTATAGTAGAGCTTTCAATTTGGTAGAGCAAGGCTACCTTCCTTTACATTTATTTTTTCCATCAGTTTCCTTGTTGTTCTTGTCCTTTTGCTGCACCAGATAAAATTTGATACTGATACTATTCTTTCCAGCTCAGTAAAGTAGTTATTTGGTACTTTGATTGGAATGACACTGAATGTGTAATTTAATTTGGGTAGAATTGCCATTTTTATGATATTAGTTTTACTTAACCATGAGCATTTGACATTTTTTCCAGTTATTTAGATCTGACTTTGGGCGAGTAGAGTTTTATAATTGTGTTCATATACTTTCTGGGTTTTTCATGGGAAGTAGATTTCCACCTATTTAATGTTTTCTCTACTTATTTTAAATAGAATTTCTCTTTCTATCTCTTGTTCTTATGTTTGTTGTTCATATATAGAAATGCTGATGATTTGTGTGGATTTATTTTATATCCTGCTATGTTGCTGAATTTGCTGTGTCAAGAAGTTTTTAACATGATTTTCTCAGGTTCTCTAGGTGTACCATCATATCATCTGCAAAGAATGAAAGTTTTGCTTCTTCACTGGCAATTCTAATTCCTTCAATTTTTTTTCTTTGCTTCTTGCTACAGATAGCATTTCCAATATTCCATTGAGTAATAATGGACATCCTTCTTTCACCTCTGAATTTATTGGAAATGCCGTGAATTTATTCCCATTAAATATAATATTTGCTGCTGGTTTTAGATAGATGCTATTTATTATTTTATGTAAAACACCATTTATTCTTAAATGTTCTAGTGTCTTTAATAGGAAGGGATGTTGTATTTTAATAAATGATTTTTCAGTATCTATTGAGATAATCATATGATTTCTGTTGGTTTTACTATTTATATGTTTAATCATGCTGAGTATTTTCCTAATGTTGAACCATCACTGCCTACCTGGTATAAACTCTACTTGATTATGGTATATTATCCTAGCAATAACTTGCTGGAGTTTCATTGCTAAAATTTTCTTTAAGATTTTTGCCTCAATATTCATTAGGGAGATTGGCCAAAAATTTTTTTCTTCTATTTTGGTTATTCCTGATTTAGGTATCAGTACGATGTTGGTGTCATAAAAGGAACTGAACTCCTTCCTCTGCTATTTTTTAAAATAGTTTATGTAGAATAGGAATTAATTGTTCCTTAAATGTTTGATAGAATTCATTTGAAAATCCATTTCAACCTGGAGACTTTTTCTTAGGGAGTTTACTGAGGGTTTCTTCAATTTCTTTTTCTGAAATGAGGTTAAGTCATTTATTTCCTCTTCTGTTAATCTGGGCAGTTTGTATTTTTGTAAATATTCATCCATTTCATGCAAATTATCCAATTTATTGGCATATAGTTCAGCAAAGTAGCTCAAATTATCGCTTTAATTTCCTCCACATTTGTGGTTAGTTAATCCTTTTCATTTTTGATACTGTTAATTTGGTTATCTTTTTTATGTTTTTATCAGACTAACCAGATGTTTGTCTATTTTATTGGCTTTTTTTCAAAAAGTAACTCTTAGTTTTATTTGTGAGATCACTATTTTTCTTGATTTCAATTTTATTGAAGTCTATATTTTCAGAATTTCTAATTTGGTATTTACTTAGGGTTGTTTAATTTTTCTTTTTCTAGTTGCATACCCAATTTATTGATCTCCTCTTTCTCTGCTTTATTCATATAGGCATTTGGAGATATAAAGTTTCCCCTTAAAACTGAATTGGTATAATGTTTCATTATTATCATTCTTTTGGATATAATTATTGGTTATTTATATTATTTACTGTTTGATCTACCCATTATTTGAAACAAAGATATTTAATTTCCAATTAGTTATTGGTTTATCTTTTCCTGCCTCTTTATTACATGTAATTCTTATTGCATCATGGTCTGAGAAGTGCGTATTTATTATTTGTGTCTTTCTGCACTTGATTTTAATGTTAATGTGCCCTAATACATGGTCAATTTTGGTGAAGGTGCCACATACTGCTGAGAGAAATGTATACTCTTTTCTTTCCCCATTAAGTTTTCTCCAGAGGCCTATCATATCTAAGTTTTCTAAGATTCCATTCACCTTCTTAACTTATTTCTTGTTTATTTTGTTGTTAGATTTTTCTAGTTCTGAGACTGGGAGATTGAGATCACCCAATATCAAAGTTTTTTTTTTTTTAGGTTTTTGCAAGGCAATGGGGCTAAGTGGCTTGCCCAAGGCCACACGGCTAGGTAATTATTAAGTGTCTGAGACTGGATTTGAACTCAGGTACTCCTGACTCCAGGGCTGGTGCTTTATCCACTACTCCACCTAGCCACCCTAATATTAAAGTTTTGATGTCTATTTTTCCTTGGATTTCACTTGGCTTTTCCTCTAGGAATCTGGAATCTATTCCACTAGGTGCATACATGTTTAGTAATAATATAGCTTCATACCAATGGTGCCTTTTAAGAAGATGCAATTTGGGGGCACCTAGGTGGTACTCCTGACTCCAGGGCCGGTGCTTTATCTACTGCACCACCTGCATTCAAATTGAGTCTCAGACACTTAATAATTACCTAGCTTTGTGGCCTTGGTCAAGCCACTTAACCCCATTTGCCTTGCAAAAACCTAAAAAAAATATTATTTCCTTCCTTATTTCTTTTAATGAGATTGATTTTTCCTTTTTACTTTGAGATTAGGATCACAACCCCAGATTTTTTTTTTTTTTGATTTCTGCTAAGGCATAATATATTTTGCTCTAAACTTTTACCTTTACTCCATGCTTCTCTCTCTCTCTCTCTCTCTCTGCATCAAATGTGTTTCTTGTAAACAACATATTGAAGGATTCTGGTCTTTAATCCATTCTGCTCTCTGCTTCTGTTTTATGGGACAGTTCATCACATTCACATTTACAGTTAAGATTGCTAATCCTGTATTTCCCTTCATGTTATCTTTCTCCATTTATTTTTTCTCTTTCCTTTTCTCTTATTCTTCTTCTCCAAAATTTTTCTATCTTGCCTCTTTGACTTTTATTTTAGAAATTTAATTTTCAGTTTATTTTCACCTATACCTTCCCTTCTCTTTTATCAGTCCCTTCTCCCTTATTTTTCCTGTTCCCAGTCCCCCCTTTCCTGTAGACTAAGTTATATTTTTAAACCCAAGTGAGACTGTAACTTATTCCCTCAATGAACTAAATCTATTGAATAGAATTTACTCAGCATTCACATTCTTCCTTCTTTCCTTCAAAAATTATAAATCTTTTTGCCTCTTCCCTTGAATTAATAATATTATTAATCAGGCATCATCAATCACAGTGAGACTATTTTTATTGCTTGATAAGCTTGATAAGTTGTTATCAAGATATCATCACAGATTGTTTACTTGATTGCTTGATAAGCAACACTGATTCAAATAGCATCAAATTATAATTATAATCATTTTTTACCTTACTCCCTTTTCAAATACACACAATCCTCCTTACAAGCCAAAGTATCATGCAAAGCCATATCATTTCTTGAACTATTTATGCTCCTCCCCCAAGGCCTACTTAACACCTTGCTAAGTGAACCAAGACCTATTCTCTCCCCCTTTACCCACCCCCACCCCACCCAAAATACTTAACTCCTTTTTAAGTGAAGCACTGGAAGCTTATTGAATTAACTGGATTCTGATCTAAATATCTGTAAAAATCTTGAAGATCTCTATGTACTGGGAGGCTCTGGAGGCATTACTGAGAACTTTACAAATGCTTGTAAGTAAAAGAGACACTATCTCAGGTCCTAGCAGTTTATATTGCCCTCATTAGACAAGGGGCTTAGCACCTTGTAATTATAGTGAGTCATACCATAACTTAAGTTAAAGTTAAGACCTCTGCTTGGATTTACTTTTTATTCATCTTCTTATGTTTTATCCTTTAGGTTCATTATCTTCAATTATATTCTACCTTATAATATTTCATAGAGAAGTTAAGTTCTAAAGAATTAGAATTGGTCTCTTTTAGGAGCCAACATTTATTTAAAACAAGTTTGTTTTTTCAATTCCCTTTTTCATTTACCCTTTTTTTTTTTTACATGCAACTCTTCAGTTGTGTATTTGGTGATTGAATTCTCTGTTCAGTTCTGGTCTTTGTGTCAGGAAATTCTGGAATTCCTCATTGAACATGGATCTTTGTTTCCTGTCAGTATATGCTAAATTTTGTAAGGTAATACATTCTAGGTTGTAATCCCAGGTGCTTAACTCTCCAAAATATGTTATTCCAGTTCTTCTGATTCTTCATTGTTGAGGCTGATAGGTCCTATGTTAGTCTGATTTTCTTCCCTTTGTATTTCAATTCTTTTCTTTTTGCTATTTGTAATATTCTCTCTTCTATTTAAGAGTTCTGGAATTTGACTGTTCTAGGCCTTGGAGCTTTTATCCTGCTGTCTCTTTCTGGAGTCTTTCTGTGGATTCTTTCAATTGTTGTATTGTTATATTGTTCTAGGAGATTGGGGAAGTTTTCCCTTATAATTTCCTGCTTGATGTTTTTTTTGTTCTTTCTAGTAGTCCATTGTTTCATAGATCATCTCCCCTGGATCTGTTTTCCAGATCATTTGTTTTCCTTAGTAGGTACTTTATATTTTCTTCAATTTTTTCAACCTTTGAATTTTGTTTGATGGAATCTTGTTGTCTTGTAGATTTATTAGTTTCTACCTGTTTGATTCTAATTTGTAGGATTTTATTTTCTTCAATTATCTTCTATGTTTTCTTCTCCAGTTGGTTATTTTTACTTTTAATGGAGTTTATTTCTTTGGTCAACTTGTCATAATTTTCCTGTGTGACTTTCATTTCTTTTTTTCCATTTTTCTTCTTTCTTTGTTTTTTTAATTCTTCTTTTTTTGAGCTCTTCAATGAGCTTTTGTATTTGAGTCCAGTTTATAGACTGTTTTGATATTTCTTCTGTGAGTGATTATTCACAGTTTTCTTTTTCAGTTATGGCATTGCTGTCATCTTTGTCTATGAAGTACTTTTATATAGTGAGTGCTCCTTTAGCTTTTTTTGTTCATTTTTCTTGTTGTAGTTCTGCCTCTGGGGTATATGGAGTATAGATCCAAGCTTTTATTTTAATTTTGCTGGGGCTGGGTTCTGATTCCCTGGTTTGTTGTTGGCCAAGATATTACCTATGCAGTCCATACTTTGCATTTGCATAGGTTTGTTTCCTCCTTTATGTTCAGGTTCTGACTTAACAGAGGACTGACTATTCCTGCCCCAGTCCTGTTTTTTAACCCTGGTGCTCTCAAGGTTCAGACTTTGTTTGAGGTTGGGATCCTCCCTGCTGGCTTGCTATCCAGCTGCAATGACCTCTGTTATTATTAAGTTGTTGGGACCTGGATTGCACTGAAATTAAAATCTTCTTGCTGGCTTTCCCACCCCCTCCGGTCTCCTGGACTTTACTTCCCTTTTCTCCCCAAAGAGACAGACATTCACGGAAAATCTACCATGATATATACTATTGAAAACTTCTTTGAATATTTTCTTTTTCTTGGTGGGATCTGTAGTGTGGTTGACAGAGTAGAGGCTTCACTTCTCTTTGGTAGGGAAAGGTTCTGGGAGCAGGTTAGCCTTGTGCCTCCATCTTGGTTCTACCCCAGAACTAATGTTAATTGGAAATTTTAATTTGTTCTTTTTTTAACTTTTTTACTTGCATGCTCAATTTCTATAGTTTATTAATGTAAGCATTTATATAAATAAAATTTACCTTTGGCAGCATCCCACAAGTTTTGGTGGAATGTATCATCAATGTCATTGTCTTGAATTAAATTGTTGATTATTTTTATGATTTTGTTTGATTCATTCAATATTTAAAATTGTTATTTAATTTAAAATTAATTTTATTCTTTCCCTAGCTCTTTATTACATGTAATTTTTTATTGCATCATGATCTGGAAAGGATTCTTTTAATATTTTTGCCTTTCTGCATTTGATTGTGAGGTCTGTCCATGGTCAGTTTTCATGTAGGTGACAGGTATAATAGAGAAGAAGGTATATTCCTTTCTAGTCCCATTTAATTTTCTCAAAAGTTCTATCATATCTTACTTTTCTTAAATTTTATTTACCTTCTCAGCTTCCTTCTTGCTTATCATGTGATTTATCTAATTCTGAGAGAGTGAGATTGTGTCCCCCCAATAATATAATTTCGCTGTATTCTCCTGTAACTCATTTAGCTACTCCTCTAAGAAACTGGATGCTATACTATTTTGGTGCATATATGTTTAGTATTGAAATTACTTCGTTATCTAAGATACTTTTAGGATGATGTATTTCCTTTCTTTTCCCTTTTAATTAAATTTACTTTTGTTTCTACTTTGAGGTCAGAATGCTACCACTACCTTTTTTTTTACTTCAGCTTGAACATAACACATTTTTCTCCAATCTTTTACATTTACATTGTATTCTCTGCTTAATGTGTAAACAATGTATTGTAGGATTCTGGGTTTTTAATCCACTTTTTTATCCACCTTCATTTTATGGGAGAATTCATCCCACTAACATTGGTAGTTATGATCACTAAGCCTGTTTTTCTCTCCATCCTATCTTCTCCATTTGTACTTTTCTCTCTCCTTTCACCCTACTCACTAATGCTTTGCTTCTGACCACCATCTCCCTCAATCTTCTCTCCCTTCTATCAGTCCTTTTTCCCCCTTTCCTCTCTTACTTCTCTGTGAGGTAGGGTAAAATTCTAAACCCAATTAGAATTTTATGTTATTTACTCAATGTTCAAACACTCCCTTCTTTCTTTCTACTGTAATAGGTCCTTTGTTCCTCTTCTGTGCTGTTATTTATCCTCTTCTGACTCCACTTCCTACTCCCAGTATAATCTTGAATTTTTCAAATCTTAATTGTTTAATACCTCTTTTAAACTCTATGTCTCAGTATACTCCTATCCATAGTACTCATAGAAATATAACTCTCAAGACTATCAAATCATAATCAATTTTATCCACACCCTCTAAGTATGCTCCTTTAAACTGTTCTAATAGAAATACAATTCTTAAGAGTTATAGATTATCTTCCCGTGTGTGAATACAGCTTTCTTATTGAATAACTTGTTTCCTTTTTACAAACTTTCACAAAATGTTTGACTTTTTACATATCTCAAAAGTCTTATGTTTGAAGATCATATTTCCTGTTCAGTTCTTATCATTTTTAAAGTAGGTTTGATAGGTCCTTTTTTGAGCTCATCCAAGAGGACATTTTAGAATTGTGTCCAATTCATGATCTCCTTTGATGGATCACATGTATGTATTTTTTCACTGCTTTCCTCTTCTAAGATGGCATTTTGATCTTCCCTGTTAGCATAATAGTTTTTTTGAATTTTTGCTCACTTTGAAAGTTTAGCACTGCTCTTGGGCCACAGAGTACATAGTTCCGATCATTTTGTCCAGGGGACTACTCTCTGGCTTTTTGCACTGGTATTCACAGTATACAATACTCACAACTTGTTCCCTATGTTAGGGTAGCCTGACCCAGTCCTGCTTTTTGCACCAGTATTCCATGTCTCAAATTTGACTTTCCACACAGGTTGAGGCCCTCGTCTGCTTAACCCAGATTCAGATGTTTTAGTTAGTGAGCTAGTCTTCTGTTATCTTGACAATTCACCCACCTATACCTTTTTTTAACCCTTTTACCCATATGATACAGATATTTCCTGAAGTTCTTCCAAGATACTTTGAGCTGAAAAGTTGGTTCACGCTATCTTTCTGTAGATTCTGTTACTTCATGATCTGTTTAGAGGCTTCATTTAAAGTTTTTTGGGGGGAAAACTTCAGAAATTTCTTGGTTTTTCTTCACCCCCTTGACTCCACCCAAGAAGACCCTCAGTCTTTAAAAGGAAAATAACAATAGAAGACTGCTGGACAGGGTTGTTTTGAGAATTAATTGAACGATTATTTTTGCAAATGTTTAATTCAGGTTTCATGAATTATTAGAACTTAATAAGACCAGGTTTCCTACCATTTTTCCTTCTTCAAAATTTTAAGAAATTTTCTCTTCCATCAAGCCTAATTTGACATCCATTTATCTTTATTCTACTTTCAGGAAAATAAAAGAATATATCTAATCACTCTCTTTAAAAGGATCACTACAATACCCTTCTTAAATCTTGAAGGGAAATTTTCTCAGTTAATTCAAACAACTGTCATCATAAGATCTTGAAGTGATCTACCCCTGTCCTTGCCTTCCTGTGGATTGACAACAGTTTATCAATGACTGTGCTAGAATGTGTCACAAGCCAATATTCTTGCTGTGCTCTGACCAGGGAAGTACATCATAACTGACAATATGATTCCCCTAATGCAGTAGCAAATTGAACTCACTTTATTAACTTTATTTTTCTGTTGGTGCACATGAAATATATAGTCCATGTCAATCAATCAATATGCATTTGTTGAACACTTCCTATGTGCCAGGCATTTGCTAAGTATTAGAGAAAATTTGAAGAAAATATTATAGATAAAACAAAATGAACATGAATCAACAAATAATTTAATTTTACTTAAACATTTAATTTTAACATAAGCATAATATTAAGAGATATCCTAAGACTATGGTATCATGGAAAGATCACAAGGTATTGTGAATGAGATAAAAAGTTGACAATGTAGGCTAAAAGATAGTTCAAACTTCATCTCTGATACTGAGTAAATCACTTAACCTTTCCATGATTCAGGTAACATTTTAAGACTAAATTGTAAAGAAGATGTTTAATTCATGTGATAGAGGAAGTTTTCACTAAGAAAGCCCTATATTGATGAATCACACATATATGTGTGTGTATGTTTATTTAAACATAGAATGTTTGAACGATCTGTTCATCTCATCACTAAACAATGATAGGGAATTTATTAAAATATATTACAAACATATAAAAATCTATGTATATACAAATGTACACTATCACCTGCTATAAGCCTCAGATTCCCCATATAAAAATGTTGTGGAGAATGACATTTTTTTTATTCTTTTCAGTTTTGTTTGATTACATCCATGATCTATGCTTTTCCCTTCACTTTGAGTCTTTACTTTAAAGGTATATATATTTCATTTCTAGTGAACATATTTTCCAACAATAAAATAGAGATGTACTTATAATAGAGCAAAAACCCTTAATAATTTTTTTAAATTTTAATGATCAAAAATCACCAAAAAATGTAGCCAATAGCTTAATTCAATGATTGGACTTGTGTTTTTTATTTGCTTGTTTTTATTGAGGATTTCCTGGATATGGAATCTTCTTCTACTGCCATTTATCACCTTTATTTTTTGCTTACCTTTAATGAGTTGCTTAGACCTCAGAAAGATTAAATCACATGCTCAGGGTTACATAGGCAGTATGTGTAGATATGCTATCTGATTTCTTTCTATTACTGAGTATCTATCCCTTATGCCATGTATTCCACAAAAGAGATAAGCATAAAAAGGAATGCAGAAGATGAGAGGAATTGTTTAATATGAAGAAGAATGAAGAATGTGATATGGGGAAAAGAGTAAGTAGAACCTAAGAGAGGAGGGAAATGTTAAAAAAAAGAAGAATCAGGGTGAACAAAATAGGATTTATTGTTTGAATTTTTAACAATCTGTTTTCAAACTTAATTCTATTTCCAAAGGGAAAACAATAGATTTAGAGGCACAAAATGTTTGAACAACATTCTAATTGGAACAATTGTTATGTAGGGCAAGTTGCAACAGGAGTGGTAGGGTGGTATAGTTTATTCTAAGGTTCACATTTAAAACAAGAAGTGGACTCTGAGGCACCTTAAAGTTCCCATCCTTAAAGTCTAACCATAAAGAAAAACTGGTGTGATGTTGCTTAAGGTAGAAGTGAAAAGACTAAGACTTTCAGTGAATGATGTCTACTCTAAGGAAGGTTCAGGTCAAAATGCCAAGCACTATTGCTGCCACCTGAAACCAGACAGAGGATAAAACATTTTAAGGAAAGTATTTTTCAACACCCTCTAAATTATTTAACATGTAAGCAAGGTCCCAAATAATGTTGCTGTAATTAAATCTCTGTGAATGAGTGCCATCTCTTTTAGTATTGATCCCATAGTATCTTTACCTTTAGGGTAATTCAATCTTCTATACACAATAAGGATTTAGTCTTCAGTAGACTTCCACATAAAGAAGAAAGAAGTTTGAAATTAATGGTAGAATTTTGCCTTTCCTTTCAAAGAAATATCATTTTTTTTCTTCTAAGCAACATTCATAAATGACGATTTTTGCTCAAGGGTAGATTTAGGCTGTTTCTGCTGTGATCAGCTACATGCATTGACAAAAATGGCAACACTTCATTGGGAATTATCTTGTGGAATAAGTATAAAATGTTCAAATTTCACACACTTATACATCAAGGAAAATGAATCATTTTGCACAGTTCTAGAAGGAAGCAAAAGTCACTGCTGACTTTAGGTAGAAGAAAGTGACTGAGTGCGATTGCTACTAACTGTATGCTTTCCTTCTCTTTTAAACAAGTGATTCAAGTGCTAGAGGAGAATGCTTGTGTCAAGGTTTAGTCATTTTGTACTAAAACATGATTCCTCTTTGTATTGAATATTTCCTCTACCTATGTACTGAAATGGAAAAATGGTTTGCTTCAAAAAATAGTGGGGATTACAATGCTTTCTATACCAACCTATATAAATATGCTAGGGAACAAGTATGAATTCCTTGAAATGTCAGTCTACATCACTGAAGACCATTCATTATTATTAGGAGTTGTGCAAATTGCTTTATCAGCCTAAAGATTTTTAGCATGTAAGTGATGTATATTCCCTCAACTGGCCTCACAAATATTGTTCTAAGAATAAAAGAAAGTATTTTATTCCTTTTCCCTCCTTAGGGAGTATGAAAAAATAACCAAATCAAAAACAATACATCAGGATTCCAAAGTAGGAATACATTAGATAGTTCATATACATATACATATAGTGCTATGTAAAATTGATACAAAATGAAAATTAAATCCCCCCTTATCTTCAAGAAGTAATAAATACAAAATTAGCTTAAGGTAGTTTGGTAGATATTTAACAAAACAACTGAAAGGATTGTAAAGACTTGAAGAAGAAACAAGCATCAGAGATGAATCTTAAAAGATATAAGGAAAGCTGAGAGGCAAAAGTGAGAACAATTAGTCTAAAAGCATGGAGACAGAATTTCATGCTTGTTGGATAGCAATCAATGAGGATTTGTAAAGTGCCTATCGTATTCTAGTTGCTGTGATAATTGTTGATCAATATGTTTGGATCATTGACCAAATATATGGGCATAATATTTAATTGTACTTGTAAAGGTAGCCAGGAGAATATTATGAATAGATTTAAATGCCAGAAAAGTTAACTTTTGATCCTAGAAGAAACAGAGACTGGTTTTCTTGAGTTGAGGGGTGACATGAAAGACTTCTGCTTTTGGAACTTGGGGAACTTTGTGGAAAAGGCATCCAGGTAGGAAGAACCTTTGAGTATTTTCACAGTTAGTGAACAAAACATACAATCCTAAGGTAACCACAGTTAAGTAAGAAGTCAATAAGATCATAGATAAAGAAAGTTAGAGACCACCTAGTTCAATTCCTTAGTTTTAAACCTGAGGAAATCAGAACTTAAGGAGTATAAGTGGCTTACCCAAGTTCACACATGCAGTAATTTACAGAGGTATGATTTGAAATTTTTTTTCCTCTGATTATAATTTAAGTGCTATAATGCCTTGCAAGGACAAAGAAGGATGTAACAGAAGAGATGATATATTAAATAAGACTTGAAGGAAAAATAAAGATTCTGAGTCCCATAAATGAGGAAGACATAGCGAATAAATTTAAAAAGAAAGCAATATTAAGATCAAAAAGGAGAGAAAATAAAGCAATAATATTACCAAGAAAAATAATTAAATAATAGCATAAAGTTCCAGAGTAGCAGAGAAAATCAACGAAATAATTCATTAAATTCAATAAAAGATACATATATATATATACAAATACATGTATACATGTATACACTTATGTGCATATGCATATATTTCCATATATATAGATATATAAAGCCCATATTTACATATATATATATCAGCAAAAAGAGATTTTAAAAGGAAATGGATCTGTTCATGAATAGATAATAGTGAAATTACTAAAACAAGACATGAGAGCATAAACTATACAATAAAAAAATAGCAAGCTATAAATGAACTACCAGAGGAAAGCAACATACTTGAGAAATGTCAATGATATCTCTCAAACATGTGCACCATAATGATTTTTTCCATTGGTATTCTATCAACCTAGTTTTAAGAACAAATTGCATCCTGAAAATCAACCCAGAGAAGAATGAAGCAAGGAAATAAAGTTATAAATCAATAAAACTAATGAAATATAATGCAAAGATTTGAAATAAAATTCATCAGTCTTTAGAAGGGAGAAATTATAATGTGAATTCCTGAAAAGGATTCAAAAATAGTTTATCATTCAGGAAATAATTCTCATAATTTAGGTGATAGGATCATAAACCTAGAAGAAAAAGGAACTTCAGATATATAAATAAATATCCCATGTGAGTATAGAAAGGGAAAAGAAAAAAAATGACAAAATATAGCCCTCATTCATATTAAAAACAAAGGAAAAAAGCACTGGCATAGAAAAGTGATTCCTTAATATAATCAAAAGCACATATTAAAAACCAAGTCCAACCTTGTTTTGAGATTTTTTCCAATGAAACTTTCTGAGTAATTTCATAATTGGAGTAAGGATTCTTTTCTTTTCTCTCTTATTTGACAGAATACTAGAAATGCAAGCTATGACAATAAATAAAATAAAAATAGATTAAGTTAATTAATATTGACAAAGTCAATTGACATTATCCCTGTTATGGGATGGACAATGGCTGTTTTACATAGAAAATCCTAGGGAGAGTTCTGGCCAAGATGACGGAGAAAAGTCAAGCACTGCTTTAAGTTCTTCTGGCTTTCCCTCAGAACCGAGAAGAATCAAGCTAATTAACAGATTTGGGATTGACAGTACCCACAAAAGATAATCTAAGTGAAATGCATATTTACAAAAACATAAAATGTCCAGATTGAAAGTAGAGGAAATAAAATACTTAAATTAGCCAAACTAAGAAAAAGGAATTGAACAAGTCATCAATGAATATCCTAAGAATAATATCTCCAGGCCCAGATGGATTCATAAGTGAATTCTATCAAAACATTCAAGGAACAATTAGTTCCACTTCTATTAAAGCCATTTGAAAAAAATAGGTGAAGAAGCAAATCTGCCAGATGCCTTCTAAGACACCAATATGGTGCTGATACTTACAGGAAAAGTTAAAACAGAAAAAGAAAATTATAGATATATTTCTCTAATGAATCTGGATACAACGTTTTTTTAAATGAAATATTAGCAAAGCAATTACAGCATCTTAAGACTGGGATAATAAACTATAATAAATAAGATTTATATCAGGAATGCAGAGTTGTTTCAATATTAGGAAAAACTATCAGCATAATTGACCATATCAAAAACAAACCTAGAATAAATCATATGATTTTCTCAATGGGTGCTGAAAAGAATTTTGACAAAATATAGTACCCATTCCTATTAAAAACATGAAAGAGCATAGGAATAAATGGATTGTTCCTTAAAATGATAAGCAGTATCTATCTAAAACCATGAATATTCATTATATGCAAGGGGGATAAGCTAGAAATATTCACAATAAAATCAGGGTTAAAATAAGGATAACCATTTATAACCATTATTATTCAATATTATGTTAGAAATGTTAGTTTTAGCAGTGAGAAAAGAAAAAGAAGTTGGAGGAATATGAACTGGTAATGAAGAAACATAATTCTTGTTCTTTTCAGATGCTATGATGATGTATAACTGAGGGAATACTAGAAAATCTTCTAAAGAAAACTACTGGAAAATTTAGCAACTTTAAAGTTGTAGGACATAAGATAAACTCCCTATAAATCCTTAGCATTTTATATATTACTAATAAGAGGCAGCAGGAAGATAGAAAGAGAAATCCCATTTAAAATAATTTCAGACATCATAAAATACTGAGGAGTCTACCTGCTAAGGCAGACTTAGAAACTTTATGAAAACAATTAAAAACTTTTCACACAAATAAGTGGGTTGTTTGGTTCTTGTATTCATTATCAAAGAAGACAAAACAACATCACTATGTTTGAGACAAATTATATTGTATTCAAATATGATTGACTTGGTCAATCTAAGCTTGGAATGTTCTACCACAGATCTGGCACAAATAGTCCATGTGAACACCTGGGGTGGGTACTAAAATTAACATTTTGTCACATTTCCTTTGAGCTACTTCACTTCTGTCTTCCTCATAGAAGGCAGTGCCCTCACCAATGAGGGCATGCCATGTTTGGTGGTCCTGTGCCAGTGTCTCCCATGCTGTACAGTCAAGTCTAAAACTCTTCAATGAGCCCTTCAGGGTGTCCTGATATTACTTCTCCTTGACCATCTTGTGAGCACTTGCCCTATGTGAGTTCTCCATAAAGTAGGGCTTTTTTGGCAAGCATACATCTGGCATTCTAATAACCTATCTTAGTTGCATTCAGTACTAATGTTGGAATGCTAGTTAGTTTAGCTCAAATTTTGCACAAATTTTATTTCACACAAATAAAATCAGATCTAAATAACTGAGCAAATGTCAATCGCTGATGAATTAATATAATAAGAATAACAAACCAATCTAAATTAAAGTATTTAGTGTCATATTAATCAAATTTCCCAAAAATTTCTTTAATGAGCTTGAAAAAAATAGTAAATAAATTCATATGGAGGAAAAAAAGGTCAAAAATTTGAAGGGAATTTATGAAAAAAATGCAACAGAAAACAGCCTAAGCCATAACAGATCTAAAGTTATATTATAGGGATATCTGCAATGGAGAATACCATCTGTATCCAGAGAAAGAATTATGGACTTTGAACAAAAACCAAAGACTATTACCTTCAAATCAGAAAAACAAAAAAAAAACCATTATCTTGTTATGTAAATTTGCTGTCTCATACTTTATTTTTCTTCCTAAGGATATGATTTCTCCATCATCATATTCAACTGAGATCAATGTATAACATGAAAACAATGTAAAGACTAACAGAATGTCTTCTGTGGGGATGGGGAGAGGGAAGCAAGAATGGGGGGAAATTGTAAATCTCAAAATAAATAAAATATTTCTAAAAAATAAAATAAAATAATATTATAAAGTATCAGTCATCAAAACTGTTTGGTACTGGCTAAGAAACAGAGTGGTAGATGGATGGAATAGATTAGGTGCAAAAGAGACAGTAGTGAAGGACTATAGTAATCTCTGCTCTGATAAACCCCAAAATTGCAGATTCTCTGATAAAAACTCACTCTTGATAAAAATTGCTGGGAAGAATGGAAGATAGTATGGCAGAAACTAGGCAAACACTAACATCTCACACCCTATGCCGAGATAAGGTTGAAATGGGTGGAGGATTTAGACATAAAAGGTAATACCATAGGCCAATTAGAATAAGGAATAGCTCCTGTCAGATCTATCAAAAAGGAAGAAGTTTATGATCAAAGAAGAAATTCGCAACATTATGAAAAGTAATAAACTGGAGGATTTTGAAATACAATTTGCAGATGAAGAAATTAAAACTACTTATAGTCATATGGAAAATTGCTCTAAATCATTATTGATTAGAGAAATACAAATAAAACATCTCTGACATACCATCTCAGGCTTCTTGGATTGACCAATATACCTAAAAAGGAATATGTTCCATGTTGAAGGGGATATGAAAAAACTGGGTCACTAATGCATTATTGGTGGAGTTGTGAATTGATCCAAACTTTTTGAAGAATAATTTGGAATTATGCATAAAGAGCAAACAATATGCTTAATCTTTGATACGATACTACCAATACTACTGGATCTCTTGCAGAGATCATAAAAAGGGGTAAAAATCCCACAAGTACAAAAAATATCTATAGTAGCTCTTTGTAGTGGCAAAGAATTGGAAATTGAGGGAATTTCCAAGAATTGGGGAATGGCTGAACAAATTGTACTATAAGAATGCAATGAAACACTATTGTTCTATAAGAAATAAGGAAGGACAGATTTCAGAAAAGTCTGGAAAGACTTCCATGAATTGATGCTGAGTGAAATGAGCAGAGCCAGACAAACATTAGACACTAACAACAACATAGGGTGTTGATCAGCCATGATGAACTTGTTCATTTTAACAGTACAATAATCAAAGACAATTTTAATCAATCCAGAGAAGGAACTGTGGAAATTGAATGAAGACCAAAGTCTATTTTACTCAATTTTTAAAAGTTGTCTTATGTATTATATCATTGTTTGTCACTCTAATGTTTTTTTTCCTGTATTTGAATCTGATTCTTCTCTCACAATATGATCAATATGAATTTATACTTAGCATGATTATAAATGTAGAGCTTATATCATATTGCTTTCTGTCAGAGGGAGAGGAGATGGGAAGGAGAGGAGAGAGGGAGAAAAATGTAAAACTCAAAACCTTGCAAAAAAAGATTGGTAAAAACTACTATTGCTTGTAGTTGGAAAAACAAATAAATATATTTAAAAAAAAAAAAAGAAAACCCTAGGGAATGAAGAAACGAATTGACATGATACACAAATAATTCTAAAAAGTAACATAAAACAAAATGACCTCTCAAAAACATTAGTATTTTTGTATATTGTTGATTTAAGACAGAAAAATAGACAGGAAAATTTAATTCTGAAATGATTGAGGAATGCTTAAATAGCTTGGTGTTACCTTGTTAGAATATTTCTCTTTTCTTGATCTCATTTTAATCTTTTCTCAAATGAGGGTGTTGAATTCAATCATCTCTAAATTTTCTTTTCTTTCCAACTTTCTAAAACAAATGAACAAAGTAACTTACTCAAAAATTATGTAATGGAAGATTATAATTCATAGCCTCCTGGTTCATACTGACTTTCTTACACACCAGATTTTTAAATTATAGTCTTTCTTGTAAATAAATATTTCCTTGAACTGTTAAACTAATTTAACTTGTTTAATATTGTTTTGAGCTCTAATAAACCTTTAAAAAACACAAAACAAATTGAGGGCACAGAGAGATTATTTAAAATCTTGTCTTTCCACTTAATAATATTTGATCAGTGAATCTTGGCCTGAAATCAATATTTTTTCTCTCAAAAAATGTTGTAGGGAATAAACAGTCCAAGATAGATGGGAGGCAATCCAGAATGCAATTCTGAAGATACAAAGGGAAACCCCTTCCAGTGATGGGAAAAATGGGATTTTTCAGGAAAAGATAAGATGAATGCAGGGAACACAACGGTTAACTTACATTCTTTTAAAGAAATAAATAGAAGATGAAAGTATAAGATGAACATAAGAACATAGCATAGAAACAGTATCTGGAAATCTAAAACCTCAAATGTTCTGGTGCCAGCAAGGAAAACTGAGCTTAAAAACAGTACAAACATCAAAGAAGAGGAGAGGGAGTTAGCTTGAGAGTTGGGGAAAATGCAGAACTTTTACTTGGAGTGGATGAGGCAGCAATAGCTGACAGAAGAGGATAAAGAAAAAGAGAGGGAGGAAATAGGGAAAGGGGAGAGGAAGAAGAGGATACCAAAGTGGGGTGAGAAGGAAGAAGAACAAGAAAGAAGAGAGGAGGGGTGGCTGAGTGGCAGTGGGTAGAGCACTGGCCCTGCAGTGAGAAGTACCTGAGTCCAAATCTGGCCTCAGACATTTAATAATTATCTAACTGTGTGGTCTTAGGCAAGACACTTAACCTTTGCAAAAACCGGAAAAGGGAAGGGAAGGGAAGGGAAGGGAAGGGAAGGGAAGGGAAGGGAAGGGAAGGGAAGGGAAGGGAAGGGAAGGGAAGGGAAGGGAAGGGAAGGAATATACTTAATATACTTAAGTATATACCTCCATCTTAAAGAACAAAAGACATGCTGCTCAGATTCGGTGACATCTATGCCCAATTCAGATACCTCTTTAGAATTTATGGCACAACAAGCCTGGAATTGAAGGGAAGATAAATCCATTACAAGCAATTGAGGCCTGCTCTGGTTACACCATCACGTTATTGTTTTGCTGTGAGATGGATTCCATCAACTGCAGAACAAATGTACAGGACATACTCAAAAGAGTAAAACTCTGCTTGAAGGCATAACGAGGTCTCATACCCTTTTTTCCTGATCTTAGCTTTGTATGTATCAATGGCAACAGCAGTAGCAACAACAAATGCTTTATAATAGGCATTTTATAATACTGACTTCTCCTCCCCTCAAGAGTGTCTACAGATGTCTTTTAGAGAATGTGGGAAGAACATATATTTTACTTAATAAAATTTCACATCTTTTTCCATTATGATTTTTAAAATTCTGGGAAGAGTTCCTTAAGTTTTGTCAAAATGTGAAAGTGGTTTGATGACTATATGATGCAAATACCATTAAGAATCGTGGTTTCGACCAGAAAAATATTCTACAACCCAACAGCACCATGGGGGTGACAATCAACCTGGATGGACTTGCTCATTCTATCAGTAAAAAAATCAGGGACAATTTTGGACTATCTGAGATGGTGAATACCATCTGTATCTAGGGAAAGAATTGTGGAGTTTAAACAAAGACCAAAGACTATTACCTTTAACTTAGAAAAAAAAAAAACTTATCTTACTATGTAATTTTACTATCTCCTATATTTTATTTTTTTCCCTTAAGGATATGATTTCTCTCTCATCACATTCAGCTTAGATTAATATAAACCATGGAAACAATGTAAAGACTAACAAACTGCCTTCTGTGGGGGTGGGGGGGGAGGGAAGCATAAGATGAGGGAAAAGATTATAAAACTCAACATAAATAAAATCTTTCCAAGAATTGTACTTTCATAGCATTTTAAATTTGGTAAAATACTTACTATATTGATTCACTTTAGTCTCCCCGAAACTCTGTTACTAAAGGTATTATCATGCTCATTTTACAATAAGAAAACTAAACCTCTGCAAGGTTAAGTCATTTATTTGCGCAGGCATATGGTTAATAAGTCAGAGGTGAATTCCAGGCTGCTGATCAAGTTATATAGTTAGTTGACTGGAAATGCCAGCAGTTTTTACTATTATATAATAACTCTCTAACTAAATTCTGGGCACAGGGAGTGGTAAGGAAAAAGATTAAAATTTCCCACTTATATGTAAGGTCAAAAAGATATTACAAAGAAAATCTCCTCAGAAACATTTAGTAAGCATAGGAAAACCGCATACGTCAATTTGCTAGTAATTTAGAGATGGCATGATGCAATGAAACTAGGAAGAGGAATTAAAATCCTAAACTTGACATAGCCTGGTCATGTATCCTTGGATCACTTCATTTCTAAATATGTTAGTCAACTCTACCTAAGACTAAAAGTTACTGAAAAATGTGCCAATCTGCATTGATAAGAAAAAACTTCCTCATCTTGGAGTTTGCTATACTAAAATGAAATCAAAAAGTTAATCATAATATTTGAGAACATTATGCCTGTGGCTCTTTCATTACGTGCTTATCACTACATTTAATAAAAGAGAATTAAGCCTGAGTCATAGCTTTCAAGAAAAGTCATTTAATTACTTCTATAAATATGAAAACTACTTTGTTCTTGGTCTCATTCCTCTAAAGTGATCTATGATGCTCCTTTACTCTCTCAAATTCTCTCTTGATACTATTTAAAATAAAACACAATATTCTCTACACTAACAAGAGGTACTTACCCACTTTTATTTATATGACCTTAATCTTTTCAAGTGCAGGAAATTAAATAAATGCCTTAGAAGTTTTTTAAATGTTGGACATTGACAAACTAATATAAAATCAAAATTAGGGCATAAGAATGTAAAAGAAAGTTGCCATAAAATGGCAAAATTTATGTTTGTAAGAAATCTAAGCTCTAATCAGTCATATGTCAATGAATTACTTATTCCTCTGTAACTTAAAGAGCAGGGCATCAGTCACAGAAAAAACAATAGACTCAGAGAGTTAGAACTGAAATGACTTTTGAATATCTTCTAAATTATTTTCAGAGAGGAAACTGAGCTAAGAGATCAAGTGATGTCACCAAAGTAAAGGGCAGAGCCAAGATTCAAATAAGCTGAAACAAAAGTTCTTTTCATTATTTCATGTGTTTTTCATAACATGCCCAAGTTTATCAAACTCTACAACATCCACACCACAAGATAACAATAGTTTTGGCAGCTCTGAAATTATAAAAAGTCATATCCATTGCTAACTTAATATTTAGTGATCTAGTGATCTGGCTGCAAGATTTCACAAGAAACAAGAGATCAAAATACAGAGAACCAGCTTTCTTTTAGACAATAAATCATTTTTGCAAATCACCAAATGAACCAGCTAAAATGTTTCATCTACTCTCAATTCCCCACTTCTTGTTTCAATATATCTTTTGCTTTTAAGTGTCACAGGAGATACTATAGAAAATATGTTTGAAAATTTAAATTTTAAAATTCATTTATTTCCTCTTACAGTACTGCTTTTAAATTCCATACCTTTTTTCCAACTCTATAATAATTTTTTTCTGATTTGCCATAGTTACTCCATGGGGTGGTGCATTCAGTATGCTAAAGGGCTTCATCTAGACTTCTTGATATTTCATGAAGAATAGAGAGCTATTCCATCACTTATCCATCTCTGACTATTAGAGCAACTCACCTTCTTTTCTGATCATACATCTCGCACAATATGCTTTGTGCTCATTTATCTCTTCAATTCTTAATTGGAAATATGCTACAGCCCAATCATAC
Organism: Macrotis lagotis; assembly: GCF_037893015.1. Lineage (NCBI taxonomy): Eukaryota > Metazoa > Chordata > Mammalia > Peramelemorphia > Peramelidae > Macrotis > Macrotis lagotis. Next base: position 180,486,528 of record NC_133660.1, on the reverse strand, counting down.
CCAACATTTATTCCTCTTATTCCCAGTGGGACATATGCAACTTTAATTTTTTCTCTTGTGACGTAAAAATACTTTAATTATTCATTATCACTGCAAGACTATCAATGTTAAAATAACAGGATTTTATTTCATTATGAAGACTGAGATCAATAAAAGTACTACCACAATTCCAGATTTAATCCAACCTATCTCTTCCTCCTTGTACTTTTGTACCCAGTTCATCATCTATGTACATGTTCATGATGTATGAACTTAAAGATGACTTACAACTACAGCTTTCCAAAATTTTCATCACTCCTTAAGTCTCTCATAACTCTCCCTCCCTCAATTCTCTTCAGGTGAGAAACTTTGCTTCATATTTCACTGAAAAACTGAAACATTTCAGTGACATCTCCTTTGTCTCCCCTCCTTTTTATCTCCCAGCACCTAGGTGTATGCTGACACTATCTCTTTCTTCACCACTTTCTCACATGAAGAGGGGGGGGTTTCTTTAGAAAAGTGAACTGCAAAAACAAATACTCCCATTCCATCCCATCTTCTCTAAAGGACTGCTTCTTCATCCTCACCTACCTTTGATACCTCTCTACTAGGTATTTCCTTGTCAATAAGTACTTCTGTGTCTCTCCCTTCTTTCAATCCTTCACCCATTCATCCCTGCCACCTGCCCTGTTGAACTTCTCCTATCTTGTTATAGCTAAACTTTTTGAGAAGACAATCTACAAGAGGTGTTTCTACTTTATTTTGTCTTTTCTTAACTCTCTACAATCTGGCTTTTTATCTCATTGTTGAACTGAAAACTGTTCTCCCTAAAATTACTAGCAATCACTTAAGCGATAAATCCAGTGATCATTTCTCAGTTCTCATCCTTGAATTAATTGAAATTTTTGACACTGTTAATCACCCTCTTCTGGATAAATTCTTCCCTCTAGGATTTCTTGCCACTGCTCCCTTTGTTCTTCTACATATCTGACCATTCATCAGTCACCTTTCATTCAGGTAATGCCATGGTGCTAACCTTGGATGATCAACAGGACTCTATCCGAGGTCTCTTCTCTTCCTCTTCTATACTATTTCATTTGGTGATCTCATTAGGTCACATGGATTCAATTTTCATCTATATACTGATGTCTCAAATTACTTATCCTAAACTCTCTGCTGACCTCTAGTTTCCTATTTCAAATTGCCTATTAGAAATTTTGGACCAGAATTGCTATAGACATCTTACACTCAATATGTCTGAAACTAAATTTATCTTTCTCCCCACACTCTCTTCATTAGTCACCTATGATTGCAACCTTGGTGTCATTCACAACTCTTCACTCTCACCCCCAAATTTAATCTGTTGCCAGGTTCTATTGATTTTACATTCTTAAAATTTTCTCACATTCATCCCTTTCTCTCCTTTGATACTGCCACCACCTTGATGCAGTCTATCACCTCACACCCATATTATATCAGAATGCTTGTTTAGCATCCCCACTACATTCCAACCTCCACTTAACAAAGTGATCTTCTAAATCTCAGAAAGTCATTCTCCTACTCTATAAATTCCAGTGGCTTTCAACACCCTCCAGGGTCAACTATAAAATCCTCTATTTGACAACAGAACCTTTATAACCTTCCCTTCCTCCTCACCATCACCATGCTACGTTTATAGTTCATCTTGACCCTTACTCACTCTTTTGTACTTTGTGATTCCATGACATTGATGCTCTTTAAACAGCACATTCCATCTCTCACCTCTCTGCATTTTTAATGGATGTTCCCCATGCATGCAATTCTTTTCCACCTCATCTGTGCTTTCTTGTATTTCCTCAAATCCCAGGTAACATCTCACTTTTTACAAGAAACTTTTCCTAATCCATCTTAATGCTAGTGCCTTCTGCTTGATTATCTTTAATTGATCCTGTGTATTTCTTGTTTATTTGCAATTATTTATATATCTTATTTCCCCCATTAGACTATTAACTTCTTTAAAGCTGGAATTGTTTATTTGCATTTCTTTGCATTGCCAGGGTTTAGCATAGTTCCTAGCAAATAACAGTGCTTAATAAATGTCTATTGACTGACCTATTAGTGCATCCAAAATTGTTTTCATTTTGACTTTCTCATGAGAAAATGGTGAATTCTTCAAGGGGTTAGAAGAGTATTGGTTTTTTTTTTCTCATTGTTAACCAAGGTATTTAGTACAGTGATATATATAGCAAGTCCTTGATAAATGATTATTAATTTAACTACCCTTTGAAGTGCTTATCAGAGTGCTAGCAATAGTTATTTTTTTATTTCTTTTGTTTGTTGCCCTATAATGATAGAAATAATTTCTTTGAGTAATTATGGATCTCATTTAAAGATGCTCTGCAATGTTCCAGAGCTTGGTACATGCTGTGTGATACAATATAGGACTACTATGAGGTCTTCCCTATATTCAGAGAACCTCCCTTTCATTTGGATTGTTCATTAACTCTTCTCCAGGACAGTTTCAAAAACCATTGACAATCAGATATCTCCTTGTTTGGTGTCATGCTTGATATTAATAATCAGAGAGTTGTTTACCAATTGCATCTATTGTTAAATCATTCAACACAATTATGACATATGCATGAAGCAGTTGGAGGAGAGTCTTTAGGGGAATACTGTATTCTATTAAATAAATGTTGCTTTATAGTCAAGAACAAGTAAACACTGGATCTTGTATTTGTTGCCCCTGTAAAAATGTGTTCTGTCAGATCACATTTGCAAAAATCCTACCTATTCCATCACATACTTTCATTAAGTACATCAAAGTCCTTGAAAATCTTTGAGCCTCAGTTGCTTTACTTATAAAATGAAAATAATAATAATAATAGCCTCACATTGATGTTTCAAGGATATAATTAAATGATGTATGTAAAACACTTAACAAAACTTAGAGTAATATATAAATGTCAACTATTTTATTGTAGGGAAAACTGAGACCCAGTGAAGTTAAATGAATTGTCCACAACCAAATGATAATTAATCACAGAACCAGGAACAGAACCAAAGCCTATTAGTAAGAAGTCAAAGTATGCTAATGAAAATTATGTGAATTTTAAAAATATATTTTATAGCTACATGTTAAGATAGAATCTTTTATAACCCCCTATATTTTATTTATTTATTCATTTAAAAAATTATCCTGGGCCAAACTCCATAAGCAATAGTGGACTGTCAAAGCTATCCCCAAAAAGGTTAAAGAAACTTTGTCCTAATCCATTGTTTTTTATATTACTATTGCACTTTGATGTTTAAGCAAATGTTAGATATCATTTTGCCATACTTCATAAGGAAGCTGCCCTGGAAAAATGTTCTATGCTTTTATTTATCATTATTTAACACTATCTCAGGGTGTTCCCTGAGTTTTTCTTCAAAAATACTTTTAAAAAGTTTCCTTTAAGAATATCTATGGGTCTTAAAAATATATATATATATATATATATATATATATATATATATATATATATATATATAACAGACATAACTATATGAATTCCTTAAAAATCATTCAAAAGAAATATCTTAGGTGCCATCATATTTTTGACATTTGGAATGCATATGTTGTCAGTTAGCCTTGAATGGGTCTGCAGTGAAGGGCATTTCTCTATCAGTTTTTTACAATGTTACAGAAAATTTCATAGGGACTAAATTTGTGCAACCCAAAATGCATGAGATGGGGAGAATGGCAAAAAAAGAGGAAGAACATGCTCAGAATATAAGATTTGTCTGACTCCCAAAGCACAAAACATATGCTGCCTTTTGGAAGGTGAATGGCTCCTGCAGAGAAGTTTCAAGTTTCAATTTGCATGATACAACACATGATATTATATCTCATTGAATTTTAGATGCATAGATCATCGCTAGTTACTCACTTTTCTTATTCCAATTTCTAGCTTTATTTGAATTAAAAGAGAACTGATTATTGCCAACATGGATTACAAAGACTTCAATGATTCATTTTTCAACTTTCCCTTACTAAAATTTACTTTTTTCTGATTTAATATCTTTCCCTTTCCATTTTTATTAACATCATCAAAATTAATTGTGATTAGCATTTACAATCTTCCTCCTATATGTCAAGTTCTTTTTTAAATGATGGATACAAAGACAATAAATGACAATCCCTGTCTCAATGGAGTTCACAGTCTCTCAGAGGGGAAAACAGTCTGTATATGTACACACACACATACATATGTGTGTAAAATAAAAGATCATGGCAAGGGCAATTGGAGAAGGGGATAGGAGAGCAGAGCATCATGAAAGGCTTGATGTCATTTAAGCTGAACCTTGAAGAAAATTATGGGCTCTAAGAAAAGTCCATTTTAAACCTGTCAGATATCTTGTCCAAAGTTAGGGAGATGAAAAATGTTAGTTTTAAAAAAAGAGAAAAAAAAGAATTTGAAGTATTTAGAATAGGCAATGAGGAAACAAAATTCTCACACTTTGCAGATGATTCAATGGTATACTTAGAGACCCTAGAAAATCAACTGAAATACTACTTGAAATGACACTTTTAGCAAAGTTGCAGGGTAGAAAATAAACCCACATAAATCAACATAATTTCTCTATATTATCAACAAAATCCAACATGACATAGAAAGAGAAATTCCATTTAAAGTCACTGTAAACAACATAAAATACATGGGAGTATCCCTACCAAGACAAACTCCAGAACTATAGGAACACAAAGCACTTTTCACATTACTAAAGTTAGATCTTTATGAAATGGAAAAAAATTTCAGTTGTTCATGAGATGGAACATGCTATCCATACTATGAAGTCTGAACACAGACCAAAGCTTATTATTTTCAATTTTTAAAACTTCTTTTATGGTTTTTATCTCATTTTTTCTTTTTACTCCTGACTCTTCTTTCACACATAACTAATATGAAAATATGTCAAACATGACTGTACATTTGTAACCTATATCAGATTACTTCCTGCCATAGGAAAGAGGAGTAGAAAAAATGTGAAACTCAAAAACTTAGAAGAAGATGAATGCTTAAAAACTATCTTTGCATGCAATTGAAAAATAAAATAGGGATGGCTATGTGGTGCAGTGGATAAAGCCCCAGCCTTGGAGTCAGAAGTACCTGGGTTCAAATCTGGTCTCAGACACTTAACAATTACCTAGTTGTGTGGCCTTGGGCAAGCCACTTAACCCCATTGCCTTGCAAAAAAAAACTAAAAAAAAACTAAAAAATTAAAATAAAATAACTTTCAAAATTATGGAAATGAGTAGGAATGACTCGTGTGAGAAATAAGGGTACTTTGACTACATCATACAATTGTGTACAGTGGTGTAACATGTATGATAAGACTACAAGGTGGCTTAGAGCCAAGTTTGGAAGGGCTTTAGAGGGCAAATAAATAAGCCTATATTCAATCCCAAAGATCATAGGGAGTCATTCAAAATTTTGATTTCTGGGTATATTGGCAGAGGTGGGAGACAGCTCTACAAACCAATCAGATCTTTGCTTTAAGAACTGGGTGTAATGTTTTCTTTATTTTGGGGGGGGGTTGGATTTTTTGGAGAAGGCAGAGCCTGCAGGTTGAAAAACTAATTATAGTAGCATGTTCTAGTCCAGGTGAAAGGTGATAAGGGCCTTAGCTCTCATGTGCCAGACATTTTCTAAGAAATCAGGCTATATTTGCATTTTTTGAAAAGAGAAAACCCTTTTCAAGTCTGAGTTTTACCTTATGTCTCTATTCCCAGGCTGCAGGGCCTCCTGTTTTTCCTGACAGCTTCCCCAGAATGGCCTCATTTCTTATCCATGATGCCAAATTTTCTCAGAATTCACAATACCTCTTGTCTTGGGAATTTACACAGTTCTAATCTTATGTTGTTGGATCAGACATCAAACCAACATTTAGATGAAACATGAAATAACATTTTCCTAAGTCAAATAAGCATCTGGACTGTATGTTATTCCTCTGGGGAAAGAGATGGAACTGTTTTGAAGTCACCTTATGCTTTTCAACTTCAATAAATGTTATCAAACATGTGTTATCAACCCTTCACAGTGTTATAAAGCTATCATAAAAGCTAAGATTCCTCCTCATTAAATTAAATAATAGGAGTCTGAAAGGAAATTGACAATACAATTCCTGCTAGGTCCAAAGATACATAGCCATAGAAAGTCTATCATGAATATTTTGTATATGATAATAGATTCTCATAATTTAATAGGCCTTCTAAATTTTTCAATTTGTAGTTTAAAATAAAATAAAATATTTATAAAAATTTAGTAAGATAATACCTCTGCTAACTAACTTCTTTCAGACTCAGTTTACTCATCTGTTAAAAAAGGGAGTTAAACTAGATCTCCAAGCTGATTTGCAACTTGTGAACCCATTGGACTCTATTTCACTTCATATTCTCTCCTAACTCTATTTTATTAAGATATTTGGAAAATATAAAGAAGAAAACTAAATGGTGTTTAGCTCCAATATTGTTTCTATGTAATTTATTCCTTTACCATGATACAGATGCCCAAATCATACTGTCATCAAAACAGACAAAAAAACTCCCCAAAACAAAAAAAAGTGGCAATAGCTGATAAACTTGCAGTTCCCAACAAAGCTTTGAAACTTTGAAGGAAAGAAGCAGACAATTTCACAGATTTGCACAGGTCACAAATAAGGAGTGTGTCTGTGTGTGTGTGTGTGTGTCTGTCTGTCTGTCTGTGTACAGATATATACATGTGTACAAATATTTATGTATGAATGTGTTATTTGTATGTATGTTTGTGCCATGGTAAAAAGTTTGACCTGTTTAACATTTCTCATGTGAACATGGATGATCAAAGAATCTTATATTTGGAAATGTTATTTAAAATCTCCTCATTTAATCTACAAGCATGTACTATTTAGCCTTGTGTGCTATTTGGTACCCTTGATGAAATGGTTTGGGAAATTCCAAATACTCCTTCTATGGAAAGCAAAAGGTCCCTACCATGTACCTTGGTATTTCTGGGCAGGAGGGAGCCACTGAGGGTTACAACAGGCAGATAAATAAATTATTTCTAGAATAAAAGAGAAAAGTCATTAGTCACAGAAACTTGTATTGGCTTTCTATCATGTACAACTCCCAACTTCTACCAAGTGAAAAATAACATACATTCTAGAGGCAAGTGAAGGAGGAAAAAATTCCTAACCCAGGGTAGAATGACTAGTAAGCTATTTATCTGACAACTCCTTATACTCCCAGGTGCCTCACTAGAGAACAACTCCTTCTTGCCGAAAGCAAAACAAAACAAAACAACCATTTCAAGCCTCTTGTCTTGAACACAAAAAGATTAAACAGTCATTCATTATGATTTATCATCCTCCAGTATTTACCCTGAGAACTTGTAGCCACTCTTTCCCTCCTGTTCCTTAGCTCCATGCTTCTCAGACTTTTTGCTAGCAACCTGCATGGTATATTCATTCAATTTCTTAACTTTCTTGCCTGTTGCTGTTCTGTTATGACAAATTCTGGTGATCCCACATGGAGTTTTCTTGGCAAAAATGGTAAAAATCATTTCCCATGTCTTTCTCCAGTTTATTTCATAGATGAGGAAACAGTCAAATAGGGTTTAAGGAACTTGGCCAGGGTCAAATAACTAATAGTATCTGGGGCTAGATTTGAAGTCAGGAGCATTCCTGATTATAGGTCTCATATACCTCTACCTTTGACACCTACTTTCCTGAAATTTCTTAGCTATTTTCCATTTCTATAATCATACTTTTTCCCCCCACTAATTTCTGTTTTTTCCTCACATGATATACCTAGAGAGAGGTGGGTATAGGTAAAAGTCAGGGCTTTCTCCTAACCATTAGCAATGCCCTTTTGTCTAATTTTTTTTCCTAGTAGCAAATGTAATCTCTAGATGAAGACTCTAGCCTCCAACAGCTTACTTCTCAGAACCATCCTCTATAGCCCTTTCTTTTAAGTTCCCCTCCAAGCACTGTTGTATCAACTCCTCCTGCAACTCAGAAACAGTAAATGGTAGATTCCTCTCTTCTGACTCTGCTAACAATTTTCTTTTCTTGTTAACTTCTTCACTTCTGCTATTCTTAAGGAAACCAGTTTTCTAAACTACCGTCCCATAGAAATCAACCACTTTGTATCTCATGCCTTACCCAAACGTGTTCAGAAACAGAGAATTTATCTTTGGGTCAAAGGAACTCCACTCATTTTGAGTTATTTTGTAATTTAAGTCCCAAGGTCCTATGACCTAAAGTTTCTCAGGATTCTAAAAGAACACTGCTTTTCTGCCTTGTTAAAAAATGTCTATCAGAAAAAAATCTGCTTCATCTTCCCCATACTTGGATGGTACATTGCTCATTCCTTTCAGAATACCCTGAGAAGGGTTTGGAATTTAGAGGAGGATTTTCTACCTTTCCCTGATTCTCTTTTTTCCCCCAGATTAACTGTGCCAGATTACTAAAAAGTATCTTAAGGTTGTTATGTAAAATATGTCCAAACCTAAAGGGAAGGGATATTTTGAAATCTCTGCCAAGTTACTTGGAACTTAGATTTAGACTCACAGTGCTGAAAGTACATTCAGAAATTACCTAATCAAACTTCCTCAGTTTTACAAAGGAGAAAACTATGACCCAGAGATTTTTTTCCCCTCAGTGTCATCACTCTAGTAAATGGCAGGAAACTAATTCATACCCAGATCCTATGATTCAGAGTTGAAGTGTTCTTTCCTCTGTACTATGCCATCTTCAAGGATTAAGAAAAGATAAATAGAACAGAGCCAAGATGGAAGGTTATAGCAATGATTTGTCCAAATTTAGGTCTAAACTTCAAAATAATGCCTCAAGACAAAATCTGGAATAACATAAGCAACAAAAGTATAGAATAAAATACTTTTTTTTCAGCCCAAAGTAACTTAGAAGGTTGACAGGAAAGATTTGTCACTGAGATGAGAGTGAAAGATAATCTTGTGCAGGCAATCAGGCCAGCCAAAAGAGAACTTTTTCCTCCCACTCCAACTCCAGAACTTTTTACTCCAACCTTGGCACAAGTCACCAGCATGACCCTATCCAAAAAGCCAGAGTAAACTTTGGGGACAAACTTAAACAACAGCAGTGACTGCCAGAGCTCTCAGTCCATATATAGTATTGAGGTCAGACAACTGGTCCGAAGGCGAGAATAAAGGACAATTCATTGCCAAAGGATGTAGGATTTTTTTGCATTTCCAAAATGAGGGTCATAGTTCAAGAGAGCATGGATCTGCAGGGGAGCACAATCCTGGTAATAGCTTCAGCACAGAAAAGAATGCTTAGGCTCATACACAGACAAGAGCACAAGCTGGAAGAGCCGAGACCACATCTCTCCTAGAGCAAACCAACTTGGAAGATCCAAAAACTTTCAGGTCCCCAGATTAGGTTATCAAAATAGCAGTACAAAAACTCTGAAACTTGAAACAATGCCACTGTCACTTCAGAAGCAGAGCTCAACTTTAACATAAAATGAAAAGTTGAGAAATAGTTGGAATATGTGCAAGATAAAAAAGAAAAAGAACCTTACTAGGGTGACAGGAAAAATCAAAACAAATTCAGAAGAAAAAAACAGTGACAAAATAGCCAAATGTGAAGCCTCAAATTAATGTGAATTGATATCAAGTCCAAAAAAGGAAAACTCAAAAATGAGTTTAAAAATCAAATAAGAGAGGTAAAAGAAAAATTGGGAAAATAAATGAAAGTAATGGAAGAGAGTCATGAAAAAAGTCAATAAAAATGTTGATAAAGGAAACACAAAAAAATGGAAAAAGATGAACAAAAATTCACTGAAGAAAACAACTCCTTAAAAAGTACAAATAGTCCCTATACCAAAATAAGGCCCAACTGGGTACAGGTAGAGAGAAAGAGTAATACCATAGATAAAGTAATAGACAAGAAATACTCTATAAGATCTATAGAAAGGGGATAAATTTATGACCAAACAAAAATTAGAGCACATTATAAACTGCAAAATGAATGATTTTGATTAAATTAAACTTAAAAGTTTTTGTACTAATGAAATCAATGCTGCCAAAATTCAAAGGAAAGCTGAAAGCCAGGAAACAACCTTCATAACCAGGAGTTCTGATAAAGGTCTCATTTCTAAAATATATAGAGAATTGCATCCAATTTATAAGGTCATAAGTCATTCCTCAATTGATAAATGGTCAAAGGATAGTTTTCAAATGAAGAAATTAAAGCTTTATGTAATCATATGAAAAAATGAATCAAATCACTATTTATTAGAGAAATGCAAATTAAAACAACAATGAGTTATCATCTCACATCAATCAGATTGGCCAAGATGAGAAAAAGAGAAAATGATCAATCTTGGAGACATTGTGCGAGGATTGAGATATCAATGCATTGCTGGTGGAGTTGTGAATGGATGCAACCTTTCATGGAATTACTTATGGGATCTGATGATGAGTAAAGGGAGAAGAACCAAGAGAACAATATACACATCAACAACATTGTGAGATGAACAACCTTTGGAAGCAGCTCCTTTCAGCAGTCCATTGAGCTAGAACAATGGTATTAGATTTGTTATGGATTACATTATCCCCATCCAGAGGAAGAAAAGCAACACAAAACAAAACTCACAAAAAAACAACCCTTCAGGATCTGATGAACACTTTATAAAAATTTTATCTTATATATTTCTTTCCCTTAAACCTAATACCTCATCTTGTAAATATTTACAGTGCTAACTTGACTGCTTGCTACTGAGGGGAGGTGGGCTACAAAGGGAGGGTGGAAGGAAATTTTGTAACTTAAAAATATACATGTGCATATTGATGAAAATAAATAATTTTTTAAGTAGAAATAGTCAAATAGAAAAAAGAAGGCAAAAAAGTTCATGGAAGAAAATAATTACTTAAAAATTAATTTATGCAAGTTTAACCTAATTAATACATGGAACATCATTAAACAGTAAAACAAAATTAGAACAATAAAAAAGGCAGGATAAATGAAATTTCTCATTGGAAAAATTGAATATAACTTTTTTTCTCAATTTTGCTTGGCATCTACACAAAATAGACCTTGTATTAGGCCTTTAAAAACTCACAACCAAATAGAAAAAATTCAGAAATATTAAGTACATCATTTTCATTTCATATACAGTAAAACTTACACTCAATAAAGGGGCCTTGGAAAAATAGATAAAAAAAATTAAAAAGAAACTAAATAATCTAATGCTAAGAAATGAGTAGGTCAAACAATAAATCATAGAAACAATCAATAATTTCATTAAAAAGAATGACAACTATGAGACAACATACTAAAATTTATGAGCTACAAACAAAGCAATACTTAGGGGAAATTTCATCTATCTAAATATTCACATCAAAAAAAGAAGAAGAAATCAATGGATTGAGCATGCAACTAAAAAAGAAAATTAGAAAAAATAACAATTTAAAAATCCCTAATTAAAACAAATTAAAAATCCTGAAAAAAAGATGAGATTAATTAATTAAAAGCAGGAAAGTCATTGAATTAATAAACAAACCTGGGAGTTGGTTCTATTTTTTAAAACAATGAAATAATTAAACCATAGGTAAATTTGATTTTAAAAAAAGAAGAAAACTAAATTACAGTATCAAAAAATGAAAAAGGTAAACTTACCAGAATTAAGGAAAAACTTAAGGCAATTATTCAAAGTTATGTTACCAAATAATTTGATAATAAATCTGTCAATTTAAACATAATTGATGAGTATTTGCAACAATATAAGTTACCTAGATTAGCGGAAGTATTAAGTATTAAGAATTCTTAACCCTGTTTTAGAAAAAGAAATTGAACAAGCTATCAATGAACATCATGAGGAAAAATTCTCAGAACCAGATGAATTTGCAAGTAAATTTTATGAAACATAAGTATTAATTCTGATTATATATAATTTAGAAAAATAGGAAATTCCTTTTGCAATGTAAATATGATGCTTATAATTAAACCAGGAATTGTAAAAGGAGAGAGAAAACTATAGACCAATAACCCTAATGAATATTGATGCAAAAATTTTAACAAGTGGTTTACAGCAATATAACACAAGGATCAGATATGATGACCAGGTGGATTTATAACAGTAAAGCAGGGTTGGTTCAATATTAGGGAAATTACCAGAATAAAGCACCATACAAATGACAAATTCAATAGAATTAATAAGATTATCTCAATAGATGCAGAAAAATATTTTGACAAAATACAGCACTATTTCCTATTTAAAAACACTAGAGAGCATGAGAATAAATGGAGCATCCCTTAGTAAAAAGTATCCTGTCAAAAACCATCAACAAGGATAGAACTCATAAAAGGAAAAATAAAAGGGGAGACATGAGTTCTCAACTGAAGATATCATGGAGAAATTTCATTAAAGGTCTGTCTCACCCTCTTAAAAGGGATTATGGTCCATTGTACACAGGAGAGCTGCAAAGTCAGTGGGACGTTCTTAGACACAACACAGCTCAGCTCTAGGCTCAGCAAACACTGTAGCAGGCCTGTAGTGAGGTTCACAATCCCAGTTCAGATGACAAAGTTTGAACCCTGAGACTGGATTGGTCTACCCTAATTCAGGGAACAAAACAATAGTACCTGAAACTCATAGGCAACCAATAACCCAGGGACCAGACCCACAGTCCCAGCACAAAAAGCTTGAAACTGTGTCCTCTTTGTCCCAGAAGCAAAGCCCAATTACAAATTTTTTTTTAAAAAAAGAAAGCAATTAGGAACCATGAAAAGCTACTATTCTTAAAGGGATGGTAAAAATGACATCTCAGAAGAGGAAAGCAGTAACAAAATGCTTCCATATAAGCCTCAAATGGGTTTTTGATTTGGTCTCAGATCAAAAACAACCTCTTGGAGGAGCTCAAAGAGAATTTTAAAAACTGAAGAAGGGAGGAAGAAGAAAGGAGAAAAGAAATGAGAGTCATGCAAGAGAATTATGAAAAATTGACAGATGAAACAATACCTTTAAAGGTATTGTTTATTTATCAAATGAAAAAATTAATCAACTTATGTAAATATACAAATGTGACTGGAATATAACTAACCAAAAAGTATTTCAATTGGAAAAAGAAAATATCTCATCTAAAAATAAAATTAACCAGCTGAAAAAGGAAACATAAAAGATAATGAAAACAAAATTCTCAAAATTTGAATTGGACTAATGGAAACTAATGACTATGAGAATCCTAGATCCCATCAAATGGCTGAAAAAATAGAAGAAAATGTAAAGTACCTCTTAGGAAAAATTACCAACCTGGAAAATAGATCCAGAAAATATAATTTATGTATTATTGGTCTACCTGAAAGCCAAATTGAGAAAAAAAATGCCTGGACAATATCATACAGAAAGGTATCTTGGAAAATTCCTCTATATCCAAGAATAAGAAGATAAAATAATCCTTGAAGTAGTCCATCAATCACCCCCAGAAAGAAATTCTCAAAATAAAAACTAAAAATCCTTGTAGTCAACTTTCAAAATTCTCAGCTAAAGGACAAAATATTGAAAATTGCGAAAAAGAAGAAATTCAAATACCAGGGAATCACAGTCAGAACTTATCAGTTTAAACATTAAAGGACAAGAGGGACTGGAATTTTATTTTCCACAAGGCAAAGAAGCTTGGTTACAACCAAGAATGAACTCCCATGAAAATTTCAGCATATACTTTCAAGGAAAAAGTTGGATTTTCAATGAAATAGAGTACTTTCAAAATGATCTGATAAAAAGACCAGAAATGAAAGGAAAATTCGATTTTCAAATACAAAACTGAAGAGATACATAAAAAGATAAATGAAAAAAGTCAATAAGACTAAGGAAACAATATTAGTCAATAAAAGTATACAGAAAGACAATACCTGTACCTCTTAGGAATTGCGCCTCTCTCTCTCTTTTTTTAGCATTCTTTTTTAAAAATTTATTTTCATCCATATGCACATATATATTTTTAAATTACAAAATTTCCTTCCACCCTCCCTTCCCACCCTCCTCGCCTCAGTGGTGAACAGTCTGGTTAGCATTATTCATATATATATTTTGATAAACATGTTTATAGATAAATTATTTTCAGTATGAGGAATTAGGACCAAGTGAGATATAGAAGACATAATTTTTATAAAGTGTTCATCAGATTATGAAGGGTTGTGTGTGTGTGTGTGTGTGTGTGTGTGTGTGTGTGTGTGTGTTTTGTTTTGTTTTTCATTTTCTGGATGAGGATAAAATTGTCCACAGCTGGTCTAATACAGTTGTCCTAGCTCTCTGGACTGCTGAGAGGAGCTCCTTCCATCAAGCTTGTTCATCTCACAAAATTATTGAAGTGTACATTGTTCTCTTGGTTTAACTCTAAGAATTGGATTTCTCTTAAAAGAGTTGAAAGGAACATATTTAGAGAGGAATGTGGGTATAAATTATTTATGATATGATGCTGTTTATGGCTCTTGAGGATTATACATCTATCAGAACAGCTGGAAGGAGTATACTTTGACAGAGGGTGTGGGTACAATCAGGCATAAAACATTTTGGAACAAAAAAAGGAAAAGAGGAGCCTTTAGAGCATAATTAGCAACACATGAAGAGGCACAAAGGCTATATAATAGAGGGAAAGAAGGGAAAGTATAAACACTGAGTAAAACTTTTCTCTCAATAGATTTTGTTCAAAGACGTAATGATATACATTCCCATATGAGTTTAGAAATTTATCCTACACTATAGGGAAGGAGAAGGGAACATGGAAAGGACAGTGTGAAGCAGACAGTAGTCAAAAGCAAAATAAAAGGACAGCTAGTTGGCACAGTGGATAGAGCACTAGCCCTGGAGTCAGGAGGACCTGAGTTCAAATCCCACCTCAACCACTTAATAATTACCTAGTTGTGTGACCTTGGGCAAGTCACTTAATTTCATTGCCTTGAAAAAAATTTAAAGCAAAAAAAGTGAGAAGGGATAGGGGAAAAGGAGAAAGAAAAGCACAAATAGTAGATAGATAAGATGGAGGGAAAGAAAAAGTTTTTGCCCAAATAAAACTAAGGCAGCCAAGATTAGAAAGAATACAGAATACTGGGAAACAATTTTGAAAGCTCGTGTTTCTAATAAACTTTTTATTTCTAAAATTGACAAAGTACTGAGCTGAATTTATAAGAATACATGTTATTCTTCAATTGAAAAACAGTCAAAGAATATGAACAGACAGTTTTCAGATGAAGAAACTAAAGTTTTTTAGTCTTGTGAAAAAATTTTCTAAATCATTAGTGATAAAAGAAATACAAATTAAAACAATACTGAAGTGCCACCTTATACCTATCAGATTGGCTAAAATGACAAAAAAAGGAAAATGATCAATATTGAATAGGATATAGCAAAACTGGGGCACTAATAGACTCTTGGTGAAGTTGTGAACTGAGCTGACCATTCTGGAGGGTATTTTGGAACTATGCCCCCCCCAAAAACAATAAAACTATTCATACTCTTTTATCGAGCAATACCATGACTAGAACACTATCACAAAGAGATCATAAAAAGGGGGAAGCAGCCCTTTCTGTTCTGTCAAAAATTGGAAATTGAGTGGATGTCCATCAGTTGGTAATTACGTGGACAAATTATGATATAAGATTCTATGGAATAAAGTTGCTCTATATGAAATAATAAGCAAGCCAAATTTGTAAAAGCCTGGGAAAAATAATATGAACTGATGCTAAGTGAAGTGAGTA